>NW_016157222.1:0-175 GCF_001687245.7 Rhagoletis zephyria | reverse complement strand
GTGCATATGGATAATTTCGTTTTTTCTAATATGAATTATTTACTTCTACTTAGTAAGGGTTTTAATCCCTAAGCGCGGCTGAAAGCCGCCTACGCAGCGAAAAGTTCTGAGCAAAATACTTCCGCTCTTCTTTTCCGGCAATAAAGAAAGGAGAATTCTACTTAGTAAGGGTTAT
>NW_016157221.1:454975-474725 GCF_001687245.7 Rhagoletis zephyria | reverse complement strand
ACAGAATTAAAAGCAGCTAGATGGGTCAAATCTTACACTGTGCGACGTAAGGATTTTTTCAAGGACTTTGAATTTTTAAAAAATATGATTATTTCAAATAATCTTTTAAAAAATTTGGTACAAATTTGGATGGGTAAGGAAATTTCCTTTGCAAATTTTGTGCTCAAATATTCTTGAAAATTTGCGATTTTTTTTTTGTTTTTAATTAATGTTTGAGGACTAATATGTCGTGTCACCGTATATGCTATCGTATATGCTATTGTATTCTGCAACTACTATTCCATGTGTGTGTGAAATCCCCATCTCGCCTGCTAGGCTATTTAAGAAGTTATAGACGAACATATTTTGGTTTCCCCATAACATATTTACTATCGAGCACAGATTTTTCCTTGGCGGCACTGCTAACAGATTATACAGAACTAGCAATTCAAGCAAAGATACATTTATGTGTGCGTAACCACATTTTTTCCAAAGTTTGGCTCTTACTTTAAAATACATATTTATTTCTGAGGTTTTTCATCTCCTTATATTTAGCAGTTCCGCGCACGCTGGTCATTAGCAAAACGTTTACATTTCCGAGAACGAAAGTTTTTCAAGTATCACAAACTATAGTTGGTGGCAATATACGGAAAACCATTTTTTTTTTTAATTCCAACAACTAAAATATTTTTTTTCGTACCAAAGCGCAATATCTACTGTAATTTTCAAGCAAAAGACTCAAAGCAAAAAAAAAAGAATTACAAAAAAAAAACAACTAAAAAATGTTTAAGCGGTGCTAATTATGAAGTCACTTTACATTGACACGTCGGCTTATTAAGCAACAAAAAATAGAAGCTATTAAAAAAAAACACTAAAGAGTTTCTATAAAAAAATTTCAAGTACATAAAACTGTTCACAAAAAGGTAGTTACTGTTGGGAAAGTAGAAGCAGTTAGACAGCAATGCTATTTAAAAGTTTGCTCGCTGTGCCTTCAACTAAATACAACCGAAATTACATGAAAAAGAAGCAAACCACAAAAAAGGAAGAACGCAAACTTTCGCACAGCATTTTTGTCACTTCCTGCTAACTATCACTCCTTGACAGAGCGCAAGTATATCCAGCAGCCAACTTCGCTTTTGCCGCTTAACTGTTAATGGCCAATTTCACTGTGGTAACCGCTATTATAGCCACTTTGCCTGCAAAATGCAGCGTGCTTTTACTTACACTTGCACATAATGACGACATGTATATATATAGATCTATATAAAGTATCTCTATATGTATGTATGTATTTACATAACCATCGTTTTATGCTCCATGAGCCATAACCAATAAGTAGTATTTCTATATAATATCTATATGTATGCGGGTACTGGCAAAAATAAATTTTTACTACTTCCGCTTTTTTGCAATCCTTCCATCGCCTTCGGTCGCCGCTGTTTGCTTTGTTTGCACTTTTGATAAGTTCTACTGGGTAATTAGGCGTGTCAGTGTAAGTTTTGAAATATGCCAAAAATTTTGTGGACGCTAAGAAAAAGCTCAAACGTCAGCGTTTACGTATTCGTTGCCATGAAGTGGCAGCAAAATGAATTTTACAAATAATTTTTGTCACTTAAAAAAATAACTTTTCCATTTTGCGTTTTAGACGTTTTTGTTGTTAAAAAACACTATTCTATAATAGCACCCAAATACATAGTAAATAGTTTGCTAGTAGTACATTTTGGCTTTAATCAATTCGAAACGATTTTATATATCTACGAACTCACAATGAATTCGGCTGCAAGCGACAGGAATTTTTTGTTTCCAAATTTGAAAACTTTGCTAATGGCTAATTTAATTCAATTAAATAAGTCCTTTGAAAATTGTGTAGCAACATTTGTTGTTAATTACTTGCCTTCAATTAAAACTGTTGGATGCGAAAAGGGCTGAGTTTTNGCCAAGGTGATCACTCTGTGTACCCTCTTGGTCTTCGGGGGGCTTTCAACAATACTGCCTATGGATCTATCCCAGGGGCATTGTTTCAAAGAGGCTTTGACACTACTACTATCAGTTGGATCGACACTCTGCTTCGTACATCGCCCTTAAGCAATAGGTACTCAAGAGAAGATCAGAGCCGTAAGAGGCTGCCTACAAGGAGGGGCCCTTTTCCCTTGCTTTAGTGACTTGTGGTGGGCGACCTCTTAACCAGACCACATGAGTGTGGTTACGATGTTGCGGGGTACGCTGATGATCCGGCAATGATTGTTGCATGACAATGCGGCAGTACACTCTCGCACGTTATATGTGCAGCTCTTGATGTGGTCTCAAACTGTTGTGACAATGAGGGCCTCAGCATACATCCTCGGAAGGCTGTTATCTTTTCAGATAGCCAAGTAGCCATCCGGGCTCTTTCAGCCAGGACTGTGAAATCCAAGCTGATGAGAGACTGCTTTTATACACTAAAAATTTTGGCAGCCAAAAACACGGTAACTCTGTGTACCAGGCCATTGAGGAATCGAAGTCCATGAGGTCGGCGAAGGGCTGGCGCGAGAAGGATCGCTAACTACCTTTCCGGAACCTGAAACATTCTGTGGTCCCAGTGGTCCTCTTCGAGAGGCATAATTACTGAGTGGGTACACACTCAACGAAGTAAGTACTGGGGAGCCGGGGGCCCTTAGATTGATCAGGCTCTCGGCTACCTTTTCAACAAGAACAATCTTATTTTAGTAAATAGAAATAACATTCGCCTACTTTCTGGGTACCTGACAGGTCACAGCCAATTACGAATCCACTTGCACCGAATATGTGTGATCACAGAGTAGGAATGCGGGTTCTCCCTCGAGAATGACGAAACTTTGGAGCGCATTTTCTGTCACTGTCCGGGGTTAGCCAGTCAAAGAGTTATATATTTTAAATCTTCGATGGTCGAATCCTTTTCAATAAGGAATTCGCCTTCGAAGGCCCGTTTAGAATTCATTAGGGAAGTCGAAGGTATCGTGGCCACACTGGGTTAGGGATTCTCTCATTAAGAGCAAAAAAATTTTCTTTCAGGTCGCGGTGTCTTTTGTTCTCTTGCACACAAAAATTAACTAACTAACCAAAGCTTTAGGGCTATTCATTCGGTATATGTAGAGTGTGAGTCTGAAAGGCATCAGGTGAAGCTTTGTAAATTTTTTAGTAAAATAATTTAATGGAAGCTGAGCGAATAAAAAAGAGCGCAATCGGAATCTAGGTAAGCTTTTGCGCTGCACTTTTCATGCGACCTCAAAATTTTAATTTATTTAAATTACACGCATTACGGATGAAGTTAAGTCGTCTCGCTTCAAACTACATAAAAGAGAAAGCACATACATATGTGGAAAATAAACTTAGATAATAGTTTTAATTTACTACACGTACGGCCCTAATCGTCACACCAAGCTCCTCGATTATCCACAGCCTGTTAGTGTGAGTGCTATGGCTTTGATTTGAAAATCAGCAATTTCCTTTATGGTCGACTTTCGACATGAGCGCTTTCAATCAAAGGCACACACTTACATCTACACACAAGCACAATGTTGAGTGCAGTGATTGCTGACTGATGGCTTGTACCCAGCCAGCGAGCCAGCCAACCAGCCAGAAGTCACACCTCTGCAGGCGCACATACTCGCAGATACACACTTGTGGCTAACACACGGCACATACAAACCAGCTAACCAACCAAGAAGCCATCCAAACAGCCCATAGTTAACCACATTTCCGTATTGTTAAAGCTGCATTTCCTTGCACCTTAGCACGTCACACCAAGTCGGCTTGTTAGACGACCTCTAAAGGTGATTTCCATTTACGGAATGTTCTAGCTGCTTGGTGGCATCAACGCAGTTCGCGCTGTGGTGGCTTGTGGTGTATGGGCAAGTTTTGCTGCCATCACTTGCTCTCCTAGTAGTCGCTGGTGTTGCCGTGCTAATTCCAACGCCATCAGCGCAATTTCCGGCTGTGAATGCTAGTACTCCAATGGCACTCTGACGGCATGCAGAAATGCTATGTGCGGCAAGGAGAAGCGAATGTATAATTTCGCGTCACAGTTGATGTTGTATTAGATAGATATGGCAGAAGCAGAGCCAGTCAGCCAGTCGTAATGGTTCAGGATTATTTGACCGTTTGTGGTTTTGTATTTCCGGTGGTGGTGTAGCAACCTCGAGTGAGCGGTTGAGCAAAGCGTTAGTAATGTCGTTTAATTGGGTACTTACCGCTTTGTATATATTCAACTGAGGTTTGGGGGATTTAAAAGGAAGGAATTTAAAATTAACTTTGTTTACAGGAAAAGTAAGAGTGAAAAATTATTAATAATACCGAACATATGAAAGATGAATTTTCATAAGCAAATGCATGATATATGTAAATGCGTGAAGGCGCAAGATATTAAAAATCGGATACGAGATATTAAACAAATATTACAAAAAATTTCGTTGACTAAGTGCCTACATAACATCAAAATCTACTCGCTAGAGATGAGTAGGGGTCTACTTGGTTTACAATAATATCCGTNTCGTTAATTGTACCTACTCGCTAGAGATGAGTAGGGGTCTACTTGGTTTACAATAATATCCGTACGAGACTAGCTGCGACTATTTGATGCCCAATTTAACCAATTTAATTTTATGGGTTGTGCCACGTCTGCTTGCCCAAATTCATATAAGCATACTTTTCTATAATCATCTACCATGGTTAAGTCTGCACGAAAAAATTTCAGAATGGATGACTTACACATATGCCGAGCCCTAACCGCCAAAAAGATGAGTGCGACATCCTTGTCAAAATTTTCTTTTTGTTGGAAAAATATTCCCAACGCGTCTGCATGCATTTCTGTCCTATTCCGGTGTATAACTATTTTTTTTATTGATTTGAATAGTGTAGAATTCTTGAAAATCAATATTTTTCGATCGGAAGACCTTACTTATCTTCAGCAGAATCCCAGTAATAATACTCAATTGTTTCTTTAACAATTTTTTCATGGTAACTATATTTTATAGGTCCTCCAAAGCTCTTAACAAAATGCAATGAGGGGGACCAATAAAAAATCTTTAATCATAAAAAATAGGGAAATAAACAATTGGATATTAATACTGGAAGTCTCCTGAAGAGAACCACAGTTCCCGTCGAAAAATATTGATTTTCAAGAGTTTTATACCATTTCTACGAAAAATTGTTTTTTCTTCATATAAAATACATGGAAAATTTTGAGCGCTTTGAGCACACCCGAAAAATTTTTTGATTTCAAAATAAAAAAATTGGGGTATATTTTTATTCGATGTAGATCAATCCTAGGGTCTGCCGGCATTAAAACTCCGACTTTATTTTTTTGGACCACTCTAATGTACATAGATAAAGACAACGATAAAGGCAAAGGTAAAAATAAAATCAAAATCAAAGATGCGTAAAGATAAAGGCAAAAATGAATACCAAGGTAAATTTAAATAATTTCCTTATATATGTATGTAAGGGCAAAGGTGAATGGGAACATGTAGATGAACAAAATGATAAACATAAAAGTAAAGACAAATAGGAGGATGAGGATACCAAAAAAAGGAAAAATGAAGATAGGGGAAGAAAGATTAAAATAAAGGTAACTAAAGAGGAAAGGATATACAGAGAGACACAAAGACTCAATCTGGGGAATATTTTAAGACTTTAGAGATTTTCGGGATTCTTGGGACTTATCGATAAAATAATCGATATTTTTATCGGTTTTATTATCGTTATTTTTATCGATTGTTTTATTGAAATTTTTATTTCGATTTTTTCGATATTTTCGATTTTGTCATCGATATTTATCGATTTTGTTTTCGATATTTATCCATTTTGTTATCGGTTTTTGTTATCCATACTTATCGATTTTGTTATCGATATTTATAGAGTCTGTTATGGATATTTTTATCGATTTTGTTGTCGGTTTTTTATCGAAATTTATCGATTTTTTTATCGATATTTTTATCGATTTTGATATCGATATTTATCAATTTTGTTATTGATATTTGTAGATTTTGTTGTCAATATTTATCGGGTTTGTAAGCGATATTTATCGATTTTGTTATCAATATTTATCGATTTTCTTATCGATATTTATCAATTTTTTTATGGATGTTTTTATCGATTTTATTATGGACATTTTTATCGATATTTTTATCCCTTTTGTTATGGATATATTCGACTTTAATGGAAAATTCTGAATAAAAAGCAGCTTTTCTTTCAGCTCCAAAAAAGTTCAGAAAAAGCTTACTGTATGAACACTCTTAAAAACGAGTATCAGTTACAAAACTTTGAAAGCTTCGCCCTTCGTCTTTGCTTCGTGTATGTACGTTTACTAAGGCTTCGTTAAAAAACTTAGGTTCACAAGTATTTTATATACATGTATTTAAAAAAGGATTGGCTAACTCACATTCGGCAATTAGCTTTAGATTTAGATTTAGGTTCGATGCCAACTTAAGCAAACCTTTATGATACAAAATTATACTAAAAATCGCTACTATGGTAATCATTGCCCAAATTCATTCTAAACGTAATAAATAAGGATTTATGTAAATTAAATACACACATACATATCTAGACATTAAGTTAAATAAATTTCTCCTCGTTAAAAAAAGTATAGGTATATAGTTTATACATATGTATGCGTAGATAAGAGCATAGTCGTATAATAAGTATATAATAATGTTTGTTATATAATGTTATCGTTGTCACTTTATGCCGCCACTAGCTTCCGCAACCATTTTATTGCACATACATAAAATTTACTACGATGCCACCAACAAGATGATCAATAGTCCGAAGGCGAGTTACAACATAATGGCGCTGTCAGCAAAATAGCTTACTACTTACTACGTACTACTTCCTATAAACGAACCAGCTTGCAACCGATTGCTGATAATTCAAGCACGTAATGCTTAAATAGCTGTTCTCGCCTCGCTGTTGCCACCACCGTTATACATACAAGCATACTACATATATACTTAAATATTGCTTCTTTGGGATGCAGCTGCTGCGACAGCAATTTGGTGACAGCACGTCGCCGTTAAAACGCTGATGTATGTATATACATACCTTCTTCTCTTATTTTTGCGGTAGTTGCAACGAAAAAAAAAAAATAATGAAAATTGCAACTGTCATTGAAATCGTAAGCAACTACACACAAACTGCTACCACAACTGCCCAGTAACTGTGCAATCTCTAGCAGATGGTGTTCGTTGCTTTCGGCCGACTGTGACATGTACATACATGCATTGAAAGAGATATACAGGCTTGTAATGTCCACATCAGCTGCATGCAAGCCGTCATAGTCCAGTTGCTGTAGTTGAGCGCTTTGGTGCTTATTGATGACACCTAAGGTTATTGTTTTTGTTATATGCGATTTATTGTTGTTGTTGCTATTATTACTTGGACAGCACGTGCAATCGCTATGTTGCATTTAATGTCGGTATCCTTCTCGGTGCACGCGTGCTTTGCTATTGGCTGTTGGCATGTTGCCGCTTGCACCACAAGCAATGCGACATTTTGGTTAACCTCAATACTGGTTGGTTTATTGAGTTCGCAACAACAACAACAACAACAACAACAACAGTTACAACATGCCACATTTCCAATAATTCTGTAATCAAAGGTAGTCGAAGCAAGTAACTTGTGATACACACATCCATAGTTAATTTGTGATGTGGTTAAGTAATTGGAAGGCACTGATGTGGCATGAATTGCATGTGTGTTGCGCATACGCCATGGTGAACGATTATCAATTGGAAAACTAGCTACATTTCGTTGCCTTAATATAGAAAGGCCCTATCTGACATCGTCGCTGATTTACAAAAAGTCGTAACTAACTAAAAATCGAAAATTTACGTTTTAATTGATTATGATGCATTTGATCGAATTATGTGGCCTCACATCGTTTTATGCAATAAAAGATTTTAGTTAGTTACGGCTTTGTGCATTTCAGCGACGATGTGAGATAGGGCCTTTCTATATTAAGGCAACGATTTGTAATATATTAACCAACATACCGTTATTTAAACTTTTTGAAGATTATTTTATACGTATACTTGAAATTAGGTCCATTTTGAAGAGCCTCATTCCAGCTATTGAGGAAGTCCACTCCCAGTAATTATATTAGCAGACCCAAAAGGGTCTTCAGTAAGTACTGGATTCTTTTGCTCTCTTTAATATTAATTTTCTTATAAAAATTTAGCATCTTCTACGCATGAATCCGAGTTTAAAATTTTATAAAAATTTAACAAACAAAAACATGTCAACAAAAGGGTGTGCTATCCTAATAGCCTGCAGTGCATAATTTAATAATATTTTTAGAAATTTTGGGTGTGGAGCTTCATAGCCGATTAAATTTTACTATAATAAAGTGCAAGTTTCAGGTGGCTACCAAATACCGTTGATTTTTGACAATATTCTTTGTTGATAGCGTCTTGAATTTTCTTCCATTCAAAGTAATATGCTCGACGAAATTTGTATATGGAAGAAAATGCAAAGCACCGTCAACAAATAAAAATTGTCAAAAATAAACAGTATTTTGTAGTTTTTGTTACACTAAAATTAAATGGGCATACCCGAATTTTTTCTAAAAGAAATAGGATTTACACGTGTAGTTTTTATAAAAAATTTATGAATACTAAGCAAACAAAGGGAACATGTCGTCACTGAGCATCAAAAGGGTCTGCTAATCTAATGACTGGGTGTGTATTTCTACTTTTTTTGTGCTTTTTGTACTTTTTGCTTGGATATATCTTAATAAATAAAAATCTCGTGTCACTGTGTTCGTTTACGCTAGTCTCCGAAATCGCTAAACCGATTTCAATGATAGTTTTGAATTCGAGAAAAAATATTTTCTTTTCATCGAAATTTTTTCTATGCTCCTCTTATCTTAATATATAAAAATCCCGTGTCACTTTGTTCGTTGGCCACGTTTTACAACAAATCTAAGCATCTGAAGCAATAAAATATTTCTTCCCGACTTACTTGTATGAGGCGGCCCACTGTGCGCCGTATGCCGGAAGCAACAAGTTCCTTTAAAAATACATATTCTTTAATAATATCGAGGGTTACAGGTGCGTACAGGTGTGCCTGTGCCACACTGGAGAAGTGGAACTTACGTTACATACATATCTATTTTGTCTCATAACCAATACATACATACATATATCTGCTTTTGCTTAAGGTTATATTTGTTGTCTTTTTCCATCTAGAACCCTACCTCTATCCCTGTTAGTTCTAATTACATTTATATTATTCTGTTTTCCTTAATCTTCATTTTTATCTTTATATATCGATATCATAATCGATAGTAACATCCAATGAAATATCGATAACAAAACTGATAGAAATATCGATAAAAAAATCGATGAAAGATTCGATAAAAATTTCGATATCAAAATTGATAATAATATTGGTAGCAAAATCTATAAAAATATTGATAAAAATATCGATAAAAATATCGATAAAAATATCGATAACAAAATCGAGAAAACTATCCATAAGCAAATCGATAAAAACATCCATAACAAAATCGATAAATAACGATAACAAAATCGTTAAATATTGATAGCAAAATCGGAAAATATCGATAAAAAAAATCGATAAATATCGACAACAAAATCGATAACAAAGTCGAAAAATATCGGTAACAAAATCGATAAATATCGATCAAAATATCGATAACATAATCAAAGCATCTATATGAAAATCGATAAAACTGTCGATAACAATAACAAAATAGATAAAAATAGATAACAAAATCGATGAATATCGATTATAAAACCGATAAAAAATCAATAACAAAATCGATAAATATCGATAAAAAATCGATAAATATCGAAAACAAAATTGATAAATATCGATAACAAAATCAATAAATATTGAAAACAAAATCGAAAGATATCGGTAACAAAATTGATAGAAATATCACTGATAAAATCTATAAAAATGTCGATAACAAAATTGATGAAAATATCGATTATTATATCGATAAGTTCCGAAAATACGATAGCAAAATTGATAAAAATATCGATAAAAAAATCGATAACAAAGCCGATAAAAATATCGATTATTGTATCGATAATTCTCGAGAACCCCGAAAATCTCTTAAATCCCAAAATAGTTCTCAGATTGAGTCTCTGTGTCTCTCTCTATATCATTTCCTCTTTAATTATCTTTATTTTAACCTTGCTTCCACTATCTTCATCTTTACTTTTATCGGTATCCTCATCCTCCTCTTTGTCTTTACTTTTACGTTTATCATTTTCTTCATCTTTGTTTAAGTCTACCTTGGTCTTAATTTTTGCGTTTATCTTTACGTATCTTTGCTTTTATTTTTATTTTTACCTTTGCCTTTATCGTTTTTTTATCTTTGTACGTAGTCACCTTTACTTTCATTCTTGTATTCGTATTTTTCTAAGTGTTATCCTTTAACCAACCAACCGCCACTAAAGAAGTTTCGCTTCAAAAAAAATTTAAGAATAAGTGTTTTTTCTCCAAACAGTGATTTCCTCTCGGCAGGCAAGTTTATTTCTGCTTTCAAAAGGCTTCTGATAAAATCCGTCTGCCCTTCAGAGGCGGCAATAAGTGCATTATAATTTTCCCCACACACAGCTTGTTTACTCCATTCGATTTCAACACCCAATCGCCCTCATTGGAAAACCCTGGAAATTATATAGTTTTTACTCACTAATTCTTAATAATTTCATGATCTATGCTACATGTTCTGTGTATACTCAAAAAAGTACGACGTTTGCTCCTTTGATCAAGGTAAACTTTTAATTAGTCAAAAATTTAGAAAAGCACAAATAAAATCTGCAGCAGTGATGAACTCACATCCATGTGCCTTGCAGCCGTCTCACCATTACTATACGACTTTCAAAATGTGCTTATTAGAAAATTTTCAAAATTCCAAACAATTGAGGTGTGCTCAGCGTGAAATATTTTGCATGTGCGTACATATGTAACTACAACAACAAAAATATAATTGCGTTTTACTTCAAAAATGAAAGCTAAAAAGTTTCAAAAGTTTGCGGTAATTATTTACAGAAATGAATTAGGTTTTACTTATGTTGTAGACAAGGTTTACCAGCAACGAAATATAGTGTGCGTGTACATATGTACATGCAAATGTGCAAGTAAGTATATACATATTTAAACAAATTTGTTAGTATTTCTGCATTCAGATTGAATGGAATACTAAGTGTGCTATTGAACTTCTTAATATTTTAATTAAACTAGAGAGTGCAATCAAGTTCAATAGCAACAGTCTCTGAAGTTGGGGTTGAAATACATTTCTCAGAAATTAAATTGTGTCTCCATACCATAGGTGTCATGTGGAACAAGTTAAGTAGACCCGGATTACTAGAAATGTGCAACTTATTAACACCAAGGATATGTCCAAATCCCTGACGGCAAAGTTTCTTATGTCCCCCAATCTACGGTGGTGTGTGACAGTGTTCAGAAATCCATTACACTATTTGGCAGTCGGCTGGAGAATTGATGAAACGTAAAGTCTTAAAGTCCGGGTAATATATAGAAAAGTAAGTTCTAAGTTTGAACAGGTTGGCGGTTCTAACCTTTTTTCTTAAATAAATTTGGTGGTCGCGGAGCAGCTTTTAAAACTACTAAAATTTATGTAAATGCAGATATTTATATCAACTAAAGGCCTTTCTGGAGGTTTTTAGGTAAAGAGAATCTGAATATGCAGTTCATGTTTACCAAAACGGCCGCTGGGTGCGCTTTGGTGCACTTTGTTGTAAAATAAACGTGAAGAAACATTGTTGAGAAACATTGTTTTTGCACTTTTCCATGATATTTCTTTTATGGATAAAGGCAAAGGTAAAAACAAAAACAAAAACAAAGATGCGTAAAGATAAAGGCAAAAATGGAGACCTAGGTAAATGTTTCAAGAAAATACTAATATCTCATTTTGAATAATTATTTTTATATTTGGTATACTTATTTTTAGGTTTTCCATTTGTATCTAGTCTGTAAGGTCACTGAATATTTCCTCTATAAATTGAAATTGAAATTAAAAAAATTTAAATACTTTACTTTTATAACGGCAAAGGTGAAGGGGCATATGTAGATGAAGAAAATGATAAACATAAAAGTAGAGACAAAACAAATATGTATAAAGAAAGGGATGAGGATGAGGATACCGATTAAAGTAAAGAAGAATATAGAGGACAAAGATTAAAATAAAGGTAATTACAGAGAAAAAGATATAGATAGACACAGAGACTCAATCTGGGAACTATTTTGGGATTTTAGAGATTTTCACGATTCTCGGGACTTATCGATATAATAATCAATTCTTTTATCGATTTTGTTATCGATTTTGTTTCCGAAATTTTTATCGATTTTGGTACTGGTTTCTGAAGTTATCGATAGTTTTATAGATTTTGTTCTCGAATTTTTAATCGATTTTGTTGTCGATATTTTTTATCGATATATTGATTTTGTTATCGATTTTTTTATTGATATTGCTATCGGTTTTGCTATCGATTTTTCTATCGATGTTTTTATCGGTTTTTAATCGATTTTACTACCTATGTTATTATCGTTTCGCCATCGAAGTCNATTTATCGATTTTTCTATCGATGTTTTTATCGGTTTTTTAATCGATTTTACTACCTATGTTATTATCGTTTCGCCATCGAAGTCTTCGGAAGTTATCGATAGTTTTTTTAGATTTTGTTATCGATTTTGTAATAGATATTTTTAGCGATTTTGTTATCTTTATTTTTGTCGGTATTGTTAGTGGTCTTATTATCGATATTTTATGGATTTTGTTATCGGTTTCGTTATCGATTATTTATCGATAATTTTATACACTTTGTTATCGATAATTTTATCGATTTTCTTATCCATATTTTTATCGATTTTGTTGCCAGCATTTTTATCGATTTTGATATCGATATTTTGTTGGAAGTTACTATCGATTTGGTTATCGATATAGTATAAAGATTAAAATGAAAATAAAAGAAGTTTATGTATGTGTATCGGTTATGAGACAAAATACATAGATATGTAACGTAAGTTTCACTTCTCCAGTGCGGCCCAGGCGCACTTTTTTATATTATTTTACACCTTTGATGGATCGATAGTATGATGTCAGCAAACAAAAATGGATCGAAATAATTGATGTTATGATGTTATTTTAAAAATCAGTTTCTTAAATATTTATACCCCAATATATTTTTAATAATTTTGTCCACCTAGCTTATTCTGCATGGCACAGTGTACATACTCCTATTAACTAATGGAAAAAACGCTGTACTAAACTAAACGATGATAGTTTTAATTCAATGCATTTAAATTTAGCTGCATTTAAATTGCTCAATAACTTCTTTAACTACATAAGTAAGTTCTCGTTTGTTCACATCTCCGAAGTGCATAATAAAAAACTTGTAATAAATCAGTAAACATGAACTCACCATATTGCCGGTATAAATTTCCATCCAACTAAAATATAATATTTTCATGCAGCTAATTGCCTGTAACGACAACAAACAGCAACATCAACTAGCATGCAAGCCAAGAAGCAATGCGATGCCAAGAAATTTTACTGGCTTTTAAGATTACCGGCGATCAGCTGCTGCAGTTGCAAAACGGCGAATGGTGTGTAGCGGGTTTCGGGAATGATGACGATGGATGCTGATGAAATACGATGAGCCGGGCTAAAAAGCAACTTAAGTGTAGTAAAACTTGCTGTGCTAATTGTGGTAGCGAAGAAATATGATAATAGCAATAAAATACAAGTTGCCACACGGAAATGGCGAGTGCATTACTCATACGCAGTGTGGGCCAACAAAGTATGGTGCAAATGGTAGAAGAAAAGTGCTTTGTAAGGGAGCGTATTACTGTAGTTTTATGAGGAAAAACAATTAAAGGAAAATTTAATAAAAATCATGGTACATGTTAGAGTGGGTGTGTGTGTGTTGGTGTAAGGAATTTATGCGCATAAAGTTCCTCCTTGCAATTATTAAGGTAGCTCGGAGATGTTTCTCTATTATTTTATACAGGAATTATTGTGGTAATAATTATTCAAGTTTGTTATTCAGAATATAAACTGTTTTGTAAAAGTTAAAATTCGTGTATGTACGTAATCCGAAAATTGTGGACATGCAAACATTTGAAACAAAAAATAACGTATGTATTATGTATTTTCATTTTACAGACTTTTCAATCTGCGTTTAGTTGATTAAAAATCCCATTCCTTTGCGGTTTTCCTTATGAACTTTAGAAGTTAAGTACCTTCATTGATTTTCTAGAGATTATAGGCTAGGCCGCTGTGGTGTAGTGGTAAGCAGTGCGCACTTCCACTCCACAATGCCTGGGTTCAAAACCTGGTCAAAGCAACATCGCAAAAATATAGAAAATAGGTTTTTTCTTAACAGCGGTCGTCCCTCGGCAGGCAATGGCAAACCTCCGAGTGTATTTCTGCCATGAAAACAGCTTCTCATAAAAATACAATCGCCGTTCGGAGTCGGCGTAAAACTGTAGGTCCCTCCGCTTTGTATGGCAACATCAAGGCGTACGCCACAAATCGGAGGAGAAGCTCGGCCAAACACTAACATATGTGTAAGCGCCAATCTATTATTATTATTATTATTATTATTATTATAGGCTAGGCTATTCAATAATCCAGATAGTAGTTTATCAAAGGTATTTTTGTGTTACTACACGATATCTCCCTTAATATTTTATCAAATTCAATGAGTGAAAAATAATCACATTGTTCAAATTTAGTTATTTCTGGAAACAACGTATTTTTGAAAACTTAAAATCAATTTATCCGGTCAACCCAGCTCCTTATCTTTCATACAATGTACAGTACAACGCACTCATCCTAAGAAATTATGCAGTTTAAGTTAGAATGCGTTCTACATTCTTTGCCGTTCCATTTAAAGTTGCTGAATATGAAAAACATGCAAATGGAATATTTTCTTTTGTAATTATTTCTTTTGTAGCTTTTGTAGTCGATTGTTTCGAAGATAATGTGAGTGAAATTGTTTACTCGACTGACCAATTTGAATACTCTCGCAAAAATTTTTATCTATTAAATTTCCCCTATTTTAATTATTCTTTTTCAAAATTCTGCTTTTCACAGTAATGACATGCCATCCTTAACATTGTTTACATTATATTTTAATACAGAATTTTGTAATTCAGTATTTTAAAAAGCAGAATTTTGAAAAAGCAGAATTTCGTGTTCCGAATTTTGTAGTAACAGAATTTCGATACCAGCCCTTAAATTTTCCTCAAAAGTCTCATAAAGTATTGCTGGCAGCACCTCAAAAGCATTACAGCGATAAGGTGTTGCATGCGGGCACTTTCTTTTTACCTTGACCCAAAAATGTTTAGCCAGCAACAGAAAATCTTCGACCACAAGAATTCTTTTTTTCGAAAGTGCAGCACTTGCAAATTGCTAAATATATTACAAGCACGTAAACTGCTGTGCACGGGCTCTTTTTTGAATATGTCTTTTTCTTATTTTGCCATTTAAGCAAACACATTTGATGCATGCAAGGGGTTTTACTGCAATACTCTTTAGAGTTTATGTGGCGCTTGGCTTTTCTGCGCTCGACTAAAATGCAAAAAGGAAATGAACTTATTTGCGTGTTTGCTGTGGTTCTGCTAAGCGGAATACATGTTGCCTTTTGGTAGGTATGCACCTTCGTTTGTATGCATGGAAATGCATGGTTACTTTTACTTGAGTGTAAGTGGGTAAACACCTAATGTCGGCATTGCTGCCACCGCCACCGCCATCGCCTGCATTGCACTTTGGTTAAATGAGTTTCGAACATTTACCACCTGATGCCGTCACACATACGCACACATATACCTATGTATGTATGTATGTATATGCTCGAGGAATGCACTTCGGGGTCACCAACTGCAATGCAACTCAAATATTATTAACACAAGCACTCCATGTTGACTAGCTGCACATACACACCTATATTAGGGTGTACCGGAATCAAAGGCGAATATTGTTTTGCAAATTTTATATGCACAAAATTTATAAAAATTTATTTAGTTTAAATAACATTTATTTATCGATAGTCTTCTGCAATAGCGACACAATTCTAAATGCAAAAATAAAACCCCTCATTTCTTTTCAAAATCTATTGCCCATGGGCAACGGGTACCGCAGAGCATGGAATGCCGAGCTGTACGACATTTATAATAAAATAGATTTACAATAAATTAGCTAAGCGCGTAAGAATACAAAGATGGCGCTGGTTTGAAAATGTCCGTCGAAAACATCATTCGATTCGGCAACCAAGTGTGGATAAAGATATGAAGGGCGCCTATCTATATTTTGTATGAAAAACTGCCGTACCCTCGCGTAGGAGGGCGACGGTGACAAATGTCTGCAGTGCAATATAAGAACAAGGAAAATTAGAAACCCAAAAAATACTTTCCGTAATTTTTTTTGAGTTAGGGAATTTTCACGGTATACCAAATATCAAATTCACTTTCGTTGGTCGAAGTTAAACACATATGAGTTTTTTCAGCAGTTATGTAATGGATGGGGTAAGAGGTTGATAAAACATTACCTCAGGGTGAGGTGAGGCAATTCTGGTCATCATATTGGGTGGCCGTCTTGTTAAAAAAAAAAGCCTTAAGATATTTAAATTAAATTTCCTGCTTCGGAACTGAGACTACAACTTTTGACATTTTTACAGGCCTTTGTCAGGCCTTGGAGTTGACGCCTTACATTCCAGTCAGTCTATAAATTTGGATTATTTTATACATATCGATAATTCGTTGAATTTCAAAAACTTTAAAATCCAATACCTCAACAAAATCCTATAGCTTGATTAACTTCGATGACTTTCAATAAATTCCGATAGCTGTTCATTTCGAGAGCTCGATACATTTCGATAACTGAAAAATCGATAACTCGATAAATTTTAGATACCTCTATAAATTTCGATAACTCGGTTAGTTTTGATAGCTCTATATTTTCCGAAAGCTATCGATAAACTTTGATAACTCGTTGCACTCTAGTGATACAATGAAATTGATAAGCAGTGCTAACTCGATAAACTTATATAACCTTGAAATTTCGATAGCACGATATATTTAGAAAATTCCAAAAACCTCAATTCGATATAGCCATCAATTTAACTTAATCAATAAATATCGACAATTCGATAAGTTCAAAGAATTCGGTCTTCGACAAATTTCGTTAACTCTGTAAAAAATGATAATTCAATAAATATCGATAGCTTAATGAATTTAATTTACTTGGCATATTTCGATAATCTTATAAATTTTTATAGTTCGATAACTATCAGTAACTTTCGGCAACTAATTTTCTGTGTATATATCAAATTTCAATTTCAATAACATGCTTAACTTTTTAAATTTCGATAACTATAAGCTTCGATGATTCGATAAATTTCGGTAACTTGATAACTTTCGATAACAAAATTTTTTACGGCTGAATTTACTTCGATTCCTATCGAAGAATTTCAATAATATTCTTACCCTTTCGTTACCCTAGTTCTTATGTATTTCTCATTTTCTCTCTTTATCTTCACTTTTTCCTTCTCTTTTTTGCCTTGATCATTATTATTTATTTCTTCATCATCACATTTATCTTCATTACAAAGTTTAATTTCAAATAGAAAGTGAAACAAAATGCGAAAACAACTCAAACTAAACAGGTTTTTACCAGAAATATTCACAAATACAGAAATTTTCAAACGAAGATTTTGGCCGCAGTTTTTAACAAATTTTTAAACCATAAAACTCTCCTCATCTACAGGAAATTCTCGTACCTTTCCAATGGGTTTTTTTTATACTTTAACCAAGTTGGAACAGCGGGTCAGAGAATGTTCCATTTTATGTTATTTGTGTCGAATTGCAAAAAAGAAAAAATATTTAAAATTAAACACCCTAACCTTCCTATATATGTACATACGGTTTTTTTTAAATAAGCGGCAAATCAGCAAAGGAGCGCAAAAAGGGTGAAAAGCAAGTATTTGCGCTTGCCGCTTGCGACCGCGCCACCATAACTAGCTGCATGCAACAATAAACAACGGCGACGGTGTTGGTGGCAGTGGTTTTAACAAAAATAGCGACATTTGCAAACTCGGCGGGGGGTGTTCCGCTTGCAAGCGAGTGTGAGAGACCAAAAACGATGCCACTTTGTAGGCAGCATTGAAACTTTTGGACGAAAATTGTATTTTGTGGCTTGACTTAGTACTTCCAAGTATGAGACCGTGCGTGTTTCGGTACTTTCCGTACGTATGTAATATTGCTATGCGCTTTCTTAGCAGTTGACTAGTTACACATTTGTTGACTGTATGTTATATGCACATTGCGGTGCATTCGAGTAACTGCACAAGACACATAAATGCTGGTAAAACTTTATCTAGCCACTTGGGAAATTGGCGTGCGCACAACTTAAAGGTCAACTTATGTCAAAACGCTGTGGATGCTTACTCGCAATGCACAGGAACTTTCGCTCATGAGACGCTTACACTTGCACATACCTATGTACATGCATATGTTTGTATGCGTCTTTGCGTATGAGTGTGTAGAAAACTTTGGTAGGTACCCACATGCATGTCTGCTACTGATTTGACCAACTTTGTCTTGCATTCGCTTACTTACTAGTCACAGCTGTTTACTCTTAGTCAAGTACTGCGGGTTGGCATGTGATTACCCACATATGTGTGTGTGCATATAGTTTGTTGATTACCTCCACGGTAATTATGTCACCGCTTTGATGTTGCTAATTCTGTTCCACCTCCATATACCCGCCTAGTATTTCACACCTCAGTCACAATAGCGTTTGGTATTTCCCCCATTGGTACACTGGCAGCTAGTGAAAAGGACAACATAACGTCAAAGAATTGGCTCGTTAAAGCATGGTTTTGCTGGCTTGGTCGTGAAGCAGAAAGGTGAATATCTATTTTGAAAGTATTTAAGTCTTCAAAGTTGGATAAGAAAATATTTGTTTTAAAATATATAAGATATTTAAAATATTTATACTTACGGTGATTTGGAACAAATTTTAGTAATTTGGGATATTTATAGCATATAATTTTCTTTCTGATTACATAGCTCACAGATTATATAAAAGTGAAAATTGAAAATGCAGATAGTTAACAAAGATATTAAAAAAAAATAAATATTACGTACTTAATACGATTTTTTGGACTAAATATTTTGAGAAATTTCTTATCACACATAGAAGGTGTGATTTGATTTACATATTTTAGGAATTTAATTCCATTATGGCTTTCTCAAACTTTACGCGCAACGTGCACTTGCCGCAACGTGAAATTTTGCACAACTTGTTTGGAGCCCAAAAATCATAATTTTCAGCCTGGTTGACTGTATTTATTTATTACAAAAAATGTCACTGGTACAGCATTCTGAGAATAACACTCAATAAAAGCCCCGGCAGCGTAGTTACACCCGAAATACTAGTTCCGGTAGTAGTGCAACAACAATACGCTCGGAAGGAATTAAAAACCATTTCTACTTTAAGATAGAGCAACTCCCTAACAAACAAACAAACAAAAATGAGGAGAACGATAGGCAAGGTTAAAAACGGCAAAAAACAAGTAAGAAAGTCTAAGTTCGGGCGGAGCCGAACATTAAATACCCGGCGCAAGTATTAAATATATGTTTTTTCACCTTTCTGAAACTTACCGCTAGATGGTAAGCCGGGGTGTATCAATTTTGAGTAAATTAGCGTCCTTCAATTTCGAAATATTGAAGTTTCAAGCATTTCTGAAATTTACCG
>NW_016157221.1:415540-454950 GCF_001687245.7 Rhagoletis zephyria | reverse complement strand
ACGGACAGACGGACAGACGGACGGACAGACAGACATGGCTTAATCGATTTCTTTTTTCATCCTGATCATTTATGTATACATTTGTCTATATCTATCTCGATTCGTTTTGGCTGTTACAAACAAACGTTATGTGAACAAAGTTATAATACCCTTGTGCACAAGTGCGTATAAAAATGGGCTCAAGCTCTCTATGCTTGCTCCTCTGAAAAATAGTAGGTACGCCTGGGCCACACTGGAGAAGTGAAATTTTTGTTACATATCTATGTAGTTTTTTTCATAATCAATAATTATATGTACATATGTATACATCTGCTTAAGGTTATATTTTATCTTTTTTTATCAAGATCTCTACCTGCAATCGATAAAAATATTAATGAAAATATCGATGGCAAAATCGATAAAAAGATATCAATAAACAAATGGGTAAAAAATATCGATAACAAAATCGATAAAAGTATCGATACAAATATCGATAATAAGTCGATTACAAAATCGGTGAAGATATCGATAACAAAATCTTTTAAAAATATCAGTAACAAAATCGTTAAAAATATCGATAAAAATGTTGATAACGAAATTGATGAAAATATCGATAACAAAATCGGTAAAACTAACGATAACAAAATCGATAAAAATATCGATAAAAAATATCAATAACCAAATCCGTAAAAAATATTGACAACAGAATCAATTGTTATATCGATAACTTCTAAAAATACCGAAAATCCTGAAATCGTTCCCAGGGTGAGTCTGTCTCTATGTACGTATATCATTTTATTTATAATTACCTTTATTTTAATCTTTCTTCCTCTATCTTCATCTTTACTTTTACCGGGATACTCATCCTCATATCCTTCTTAATATTTATCTTTGTTTTTATCTTTATGTTTATCATTTTCTTCATCTACAAGTTCCTTTTCTCCTTTGCCCTTATATAAGCAAAGTGTTTAAATTTACCTTGTTCTTCATTGTTGCATTTATCTATACTCATCTTTGTTTTTGTTTTTATTTTTACCATCGACCTTATCCTTTTCTTTATCTGTTTACGTACTCACCTCTATTTTAATTCTTGTATTGGTCTTTATCTAAGTCTTATTTTTTAACCTGTTATTAGCACGTTTTTGTTAAATTGATACCATTTGCATACATTTAAGAAGCATTTATTCCGTCCCAAAACATTTCCGTGTGCAATTTCCGTTGCTCTATTTCCGTATGCAATTTCGGTTGATTTTGCCAATTTACTCCCAACCAACCAACCGCCGCTAAAGAAGTTTCACTTCAAAAAGTAACATATCCATAGATGGAACCATGATTCAATAATACAAGGTTAGATAATTATTGACAGCTGCGGTTTGACACTCCCTTACAAAAGGTTGCATTTACGAAGGACGGAGAAAAGGGGAGGAATGAAATCACTTGGTGCGAAAATGGTAGTAGAAAAGTACGCAAAGTAGGCAATTAGTAGTGAAATTCCTTTTGTAAATTCGAATGTATTTGCAGGAAATCTGGCATTTTAAACGAAATGTTGAACGTAATGTTGATGTATCTATGTGAATTACGTAATTTATGTGCTATTTAGCTGTATAAAAACTGCAAAATTACTCAAAATTAAAATAATACTATGAGATTGATGTAAACATCCAATTAAAAACAGTTTATGTTTTCATCAGATAAATATGCTTCATATGCATATACAAATAAACATATTGCACAAACGCTCATAATTCTATTTCACATCAAAGCTACACTGTTTCCATGTAAATGTGCAAAGAAGCAACACGGTGCCACTGCTAAGGGAGCGGTGCGAGAGAGACAACTGTCAGTTTATCGAACCTTGTATTATTGAATCATGAGATGGAACTATCAAACGTCCACGTGCAGTAGAGTGGTCCAAAAAATAAGTTTTAATGCCGGCACACCCTAGGATTGATCTATATCGAAAAAAATATACTCCTATTTTTTTATTTTGAAATCAAAAAATATTTAGGGAGTGCTCAAATCGCTCAAAGTTTTCCATCTATTTTATATGGAGAAAATACAATTTTTCGTAGAAATGGTATAAAACTCTTGAAAATCAATATTTTTCGACCGGAAAACTGTGGTTCTCTTCAGGCGACTTCCAGTATTAATATCCAATTGTTTATTTAACCATTTTTTAGGATTAAAGATTTTTTACTGGTCCCCCCATTGCATTTTCTAAAGGCTTTGGAGGACCTATAAAATATAGTTACCATGAAAAAATTGCTAAAGAAACAATTGAGTATTATTACTGAGAATCTCCTGAAGATAAGTAAAGTTTTCCGATCTTAAATATTGATTTTCAAGAATTCTACACTATTTCTATGAAAAGTTGTTTTTTCTCCATATAAAATACATGGAAAACTTTGAGCGCTTTAAGCACTACCTAAATTATTTTTTATTTCAAAATAAAAAAATATGGGTATATTTTTTTCGCTATATAACAATCCTAGGGGGTGGCGGCATTAAAAATCCGACCTTATTTTTTTTACATACATTTTTGGACCACTTTAGCGTGCAGTCATTAAGAGGTATTTAAACCTAATTAGAAAAGAACAGCACTGGAGGCTAAATAAATAAAATGTCACTGCTACTAAATTATGTTAAAAATTTAATTTGCAATGCGTTAGTTGATCACGTACGGGTGAGAGTACGCTTATATAGCAGTAAATATTTTTAATGGTGCACGCGAATGTGCGTATGCCTATGCGAACAACGATAATATCTGCCCTTGCGTGTTCAACAACTACTTGCCATAAAAAGTGATTAGCAGCAGCAGCAGCAGCAGCAGCAGCAGCAACAACAGCAACAACAAAGAACTTTGCATGGTCAACATGCACTTAACGGCTTTAAAATTGTGGTAAAGGCTTTTTAGTTTACTGACGAGTGATATTAAAAAATAAAAATTAAAAAATATGGCAAGCCTGAAAAATCCAACTTCATTACATTTGAGTACACCAGTGCGTATGATGAACAGCAGCACAACCCAGATTACCTATGTATTTGCATATGTATGACTATGGTGCGTTAAGGGCACTCATACGCCGTGCGTACGCTTTTATATACGGCTATGTCCAAGGCTTTTACGCTCATGTGACTTAATTTCATTTTAGTGTTAATTAAATTATATACACGTATATGGACTGCGGCAATTTTATTACTCTAAGTGCCGTTGCTAACTGTGCGTACACGCCTAAATATAAGCTCTCTGCGTTAGCCAACAACCTTAGTTAGTCGTCTTTCAGCGACTCGCTAGCATTTTAAAGATAGTACCTTGTCATTCACATGTCAACTTGCTATATAATTAACGAAAATTATAAATGAGAAGTGACACCATCGCAATGCCTTTGTTATGGCGTGCAACAGCTTACCACTTATTAACATGTTTAAGACCGCGCCTATGCCCAATCATCCACATGCGTTCATAGCATAATATGTAGTAGTGTACAGTCATACGTAATTCTGTATGTCATTACATTAACTGTACTAAAATTTGTGTTAATGCATGTGTTGTTAATGTGACCCTAAGTGTCAATTTTTATACACAGCAAATTGAGCAACTGTTACGCCTTAAATGTCAGCTACGTGGCATAAGTGCATCATGCCATGTTTTCCCATTTGTAAATTTATGTAACTACATACATATACTTATATGTACATAAAAAGTACATTCACACGATAATTATGCATAATTTGGATTTAATCTTCAACTATTCAATTCAGGATGTTAAACTGTTTATTGTGGGCTTTTATCTTTTCGATATTATTTGTATTCTTTCGATCATTTCTTATAGCCGAGTGTACTTGTGCACAAGGGTATTTAACTTTGTTCACTTAATGGTTATTTCTGATAGCTTAAAGGAATTAAGACAGATATAGATATCGATGATCCTCTGCAATAACGACACAATTCAAAATTCAAAAAATAAAAACTGTTACTACTGTTAAGTGACTCTTGTCTCTAATCCATGTATAATCCATGTTTATTTATTGATGTTTACCATGACCTCTGGTGAAAATTAAGAATATTGTAATTGTTTTAGAAATCGGGCGTATCCCCGCCCCCTCATTACTACATGTGTGACGTCATCGATATCACCGGTAAAAAATAAGTGATGCGTTATTGTGCTTTTCCGAAATATGATAGAGAAGCAAAGCGTGTGGTCCTGGTGGTGAATGAGTACAAAATTAAGTATCTTCTGCCATCAGACAAACAACCAGAAGATACACGTTTGGGCACCCACGTCACAGTTAATAGTTATAAGTCCGTAAATACATACGACTTCTTTTATTTAGAAACCAACATTAACATCGATAATATGCAATGCCAGTCTTCCAAGCATACGGAGAACCAGTCTTCCTAACCTTAATTTTACCTAAAGGACCAGTCGGGAAGCTGAATTTTTCTCACTACGTTGCGGAATCTTACAGTCTAAAATCCTCAAATCGTATTCCTTTAAAAGTTATCCAACGAAATTTTGATTTAGGCAATGGGTCAAAAACCAGAGTAAATTTCTTTGCTCCAAAACAGACACTTGCTTGCAGCCGCACTTCATGGGATTCTTTAACATCTCTCTGTCCAAAGATAACTTTTATAGGCGCTTGGAGCGCACATACGAGATCTGGCCCTGTCATGATATCAAAATCGTGATTGGCGGCTTCAATGCCTTGATGGGCAAGGTAAAAGTCTTCGGAACCACTGTCGGAAAACTTAGCCTCCACGACGAAATTTCCGACAACGGACTGAGGCTAGAAGCTGTATAGAAAAACACGAACCATTTTGGACTTTTATAGGGAACTGAAGCAGGAAGCGAGGCGTATTTGCCGCAATAAGAAAGAGAGAGGCCAAAATATGTGCAAAGAGCTAGAAATGCTGGCCGATAGGAGAAAAACTCGAAAATTCTATCAGAGAGTTAGCCGACTTATGAAAGGTTCCAAGACCAGGGCGAATTCTTGTAATAACAACAATGGCGACATAGTGACTAATGTACTTAAATTATGGAGGAAACACTTTTACACTCCACTGAATAGTAGCAGCACTGGAAGCTGTGGAGAAAATGCACTCGAGCCCCCAGTCGATGATGACGGAGTCGGTGTTCCACCACCAAACTATGACGAGGAACAAATAGCGACTTTGCGGCTAAAAGAACAACAAAGCTGCTGGAACTGGCGGCCTTCCAGCCGAGCTATTCAAGAACATCGGCGAAGAGCTATTATAGTGCTTCCATCAACTCATGTGCAGAATGTGGTCAGATGAACGCATGCCCGACGACCGGAATTTAAGTGTGCTCTGTCCAATCCACAGGAAAGGCGACCCCGCCATCTATGTCTGAATTTGGCATTTCCGGGAAACTGATATGACTGTGTAAAATGACGCTGAGTAATACCACTAGCTCCGTCAGAATTGGGAAACACCTCTGCGAGTCGTTGGCCACCAAACGGAGTTTCATACAGGGCGACTCCCTTTCATGTGATTTCTTTAATCTGCTGTTGGAGAAGATTATTATTATTATTATTTGGAGATGTTGGATAAGATAATAAAAGCTGCAGAACTGAAGCACTCAAGAAAAATTCTTTACAAGAGTGTGCAATTGCTGGCGTATGCCAATGACAATTGGTTTAGTCATTTAGAATCAATTTGAAAGCCATGGGAATTTTATTTTGTGAGAGTTATCAGGAGTCCTCATTCAGAACCCACCGTACAAATTTGAGAATGACTGTGATGGGCATTATCGGGACATACAAATTGGGATGGTCGGGAACTGAATTGAATATTTAATACCGCACCCATCTCGAATACGAACAAACTACAATCATGCATTCTAATTTAGTATGCATAATTTTCTTACATGGTTTAACTTAACTTAGTGGGCAGTTTAATGCTTTTATTTGGCAGCCCTTCCGCGCAGAAGTGAAACTTATGACAACAGAAATAGATGCAAAACCAGGTATCACCAGGCCAATGCATGCGAGTATTGAATGGACATCAGTAGAAAGTATAAGGACACTGCTATAAAAGGTAACTAGGAGTATCTACAATGGCTGCAGGAACATAATAAATACAGTTTAATGTGTGCAGACGAGAGATAATATGAAACTGCTGTCAATAGCGGTAAAATACCGCTGCTAGCATTAACATGAATGCATTTCTGTGTCTTCAAATAAATGTATGTATATGCATAAAATTTGCGATTGTAACTTGCACATTAAAATCTGGTAAAGTCAGCCACAACTGAAACTGATACTGCCACTGATCGTTGGCCAACAAAGCAGACATACATATACATAGACACAAAAACAATGCTGAAAATCTTCTATCCAAATGTGACTTACAATAATAGCACGTGGGCAGTGAGCAGCAACAGCGGGCGCTAAAGGAACTTTGTTGGATGGCTGAAAGGCAAAGGCAGCGAGAAATCAGCGCGCCATTATTGACGCCACAACCATCAAGTAGGCTATGAAATTTAAGTTGAGCGAAGTTAAGCCCCCCCCCAAACTGCATACATACACACACACACACACACACACACACACACACGCACACACAAAATGGCATGCAGCTACCCAGTCGGACCATACAAAATTTGGTTACCTAAGATTGCCTTTAGGGTACTGCTTTTTTCACCAGAAATTCGCAGCACTTTTAAATTTTGTAGGAAAAATTAGAAACAATTTACATGAAGAAATAACTACACATACTTTTTCCACTACTATACTATGGCGGGTTAAAAACGTATAGATCGTGAAATCTTCACTGCTATAGTCAGCATTTCGTAAATAAAAAGTCTACAAAGCTCTCCAAACCAACAACAAAAAACTCATGCAAAATTGTCTTCTTAAAGAATCGTTCTTCCTGTGTTTCACGCCGTATAAAAGCGAATTATTATCATATTTTTGGAACTACATCTGAGTGCAAAAAAAAAGGAACCGTGCTATAAGTACATTTTGTAAGTAACCAAGTCCGACTGGGTATGTATTTGGCGTGTGTGTTTGTGTTTGAATATGAGATAAGCTGATTCCCAGCCATATGTGCATAAGTCGTATTCAAATTCATATGTGTTTGTGATGTCTATTTGTAGGTGAGTTAACTGGACAGACATACCCACTATACTCACGTATACATACATACATATGTACGTGACATATCAATGTTTGTAAGTTTATGAAGGTAACTCATTTGAATCCCACTGATGGCAATGATTTTACTCGTCTGCCATCGCTAACTTTTTGGTTGCTCTGCATTGTTAGCTGTCTGGTTTGTTGAAGGGGCGATCCGGTGAGTCTTTCGCTTGGATGGCTGTTCGATTGCAGCAGCCACTAAATGACATCACTGAACTGTTAAATCCGCATATAATGGGCATGCAACAACATCGTCGGTTATAACGGCGACATTGCTGGTGGATGGAGCTACTTTTGCATATAATGCGATTTGCTCTTTGCACTCTGTTGGTGCCATAATACTGTGACCGGCAATTGAACCCTGAACTTGAGTATTCACAGCCGTTGTACTTAAGTATATACGTACGGATGTTGGTAAGGATGTTTGGTATGTGTAAAATGAAGTGTGGAGAAAAAGGCGCAAAATTTTCAATAACATTAAATTTAATTTTGAATTTTTAAATGATTAAAATCAAAAAGTTTATTGATATTTAATTTAGTAAAAAACATTGTTTGTCTTAAGATGATCAACGTGCCGTAAAAATTTCTCACATAAGCCACAATTTTCTCAGTAACTATGTATATGTGTAAAATATAGAAAAAATAAAACAAACATTAAGTTTATAATAAACTGAAATGGTATGCCATTAAAAGGTCATTCTTATACTTCGCTTTTCTCTACGGATCCACAATGGATTTTCGGACAAAAATGTCTTTGAAAGACAAACGTTTTTCTATGAGAAGCTCTCTCATGTCTCCGAGGTTTTCTTTTCGTCGCCGTGTGTATCAGCTGGACGGGCAATGAGTCTATTAATTCAAACCCTATAAACCACATGAACGGCCAATTGAAAGTCAATAAAAAATAATAATTATAATGCTGAATTTTCACTACGCATAAGATGACAACATTTTAATTGACAATGTTGAGTATTAATAAACATCTGTGCTATTACGTTCATAAAAAATGTCTGTTTCCACATGAAATTTTCTAAATGGCATACATTTTTTTTCATTATAATGCTTAGTAGATATTCGACATAAAATATAAAGTATTATACTCTACAATACGTACCTTTATTCACTTGGCTGAGCTAATTAAATAGGGGAGCTTTTTTACATATAGAGAAACAAGTAGTTGTCATCCGTTTTTTAAAGAAAGCATTGCCGAGCGCGCACAGCGATATGGTATAGCGGTAAAAAGTAACGGGACTTTATGTGCAGCGTCAACGTAAAATTTACGTATATTACGAATACAGGGTTAAACTCAGATTTTCAAACAGGTGGCAACCCTATTCAGAATATCTTCAAAATAAAACCTTCTTATACCTTTTTCGATTGACATCCATATTGTGATACATATCGTCATTAGACACGCATAACAACGTAACCCCAAAAGTTGACCGCGAAATAAGACACATAAAAAAAATTCAGCGAATAAAAGTCTCTTAACATAGTTGACGGCAAAGAAATATATTTTGGCTTTCAACACTAGGCGTACTACATAGATTCCAAGATAAAATTTTACTTTGGAAAAATCTTAATAATTGCTCCTCTAAAGGTAGGGGGAACAAGGCCATCGACGCTTGTCTTTATAGTAAAGTGGGCAATACTAGTTTTGGTTTTGTTAAAGGACAACCCATCATTCTTACAGCGAGTGTAATGAGGTAGACCACATCACTAAAAACCCCAGCTGGGATCAGCAAGTATAAAAGACTTGGTAGCCATTTCCGATCATTCTGAATAACTCTCTGCGACTGTACTTTCCCGAAGTTTTTACCTTTAATGGCTTATTTAAGAATGTGAACTTGGCAAGGAAGGGTTTAAAACCACCAAATTCTTTTGAAGCTATGCACTCCTAATACTCACTACTAACCAGTTTCACGAAAGTGTAAAATGATTTTAAATTTGAATTTGATATGGAAACTGCAAGGGAAGAAATAATTTTTCACTTAAAATGCTTTCTTGAAGCCGGCAGTAAGTTACAAAGTGCTCCAGCAAGTCTCTCTCTAACTAAAAATATCTAGATTTCATATACCTTAGATGATTCCCAGTACTTCTGTTGGGCAGATGCGCATGTCGCAACATACTCTTACATGCGAGAATTCGAAATGTGCTGTGTCGATGGGGCCGACAATATACTTAGTACTTCGTACTAGTTGGTAGTGGAAATCTTCCACTCAAAAAACTTCAATTCATAAAATTATGCAAAACATAAGCAGATAACGAATGGTTCAGATAAAATTCTCTAAATTGCTCTAAAACTCAATTATTAGATATTATTTAAGTAGAAGCAATCTTTCATTTTTCTTGACTTTGTTTTATACTCAAAAAAGCAAAACGAAACACGAAATCAGGAAATGAAATATTACCTATTTTATTACTTTAGTCAAATGTAGATATCGAAATCAAATCGATTGCATAGCAGCTGATGCCAACACAGTCAAGTACCTAACTTAATGCAGTCAGACATCGACATACATACATACATTCAGACGAATAGCTTATTCACCTACGTATATCCCTACATATATGCATACGTGTATGTACATACTTAATGCACTATAATGCGCTGTTTTGTCCTTACTCACACAATCGCAATCGCATACAAAGGGCAAATCGTTATATGTCAGAAACAAAGAAAAATTGCGATTTCGTAGTGAAACAAGCAGATAAGTAATATGTAATAAAGTGATCGAAGAGGAATGAGTGAAGCAATATCACAAAAACAAAAAAAAAAAACAAGAAATCGCATTGCATCAGTGCACTGAAATATAAAACGACACGTCGTTTAGTTGTTGAGTCAGATCGCCTAACAAGCACACTTCACCGCACAACACTCCCACTCCTCTCCCACACTTTGTCGCTTGTAGTTCACTTCAAATTCAAATTCAAAATGTGCAAATCCACATCTGCTTTTCTTTGCAATTTGCATTGACAGTCGTCTGCGACAAGCGCTCAGCTGTCACATCGATGCATTAGCTAAAGTTTCCTTGGCGCTTTTCCTTTCTTTTCCAAGTAACTATGGCAGCAGTATGAGTACTCACTCATATAGATACATATATGTATGCATGTGTGTAAGTATGTTAACCAATGCCGGCAAGATGCTGATTTTGTAACAAACGCTATGACCAACATCGATAGGGAGTTAAATTTCCTTTTTATGCGGGCTACCCTCACTCGAATCACATGTGTATGTTTGCAAGCACGTAAATGTATACGGGGCATTCTATACCAAAATGGACGAAACAAAAATAATAAATAAATATTAAATTTGAGCTTGATCAATACATTTTTAAAAATTATTAAAGCACAAAAACAATCACCAATCGATTTAATAGTTTTCCAAATATCTCGAGAACGGGGCAAGGGAAAAAATTGAAAAAAGGCACACATACACACACGAAAATTCTCTATGAAAAGACATATTTTTTAAATTTTTTGTTTGGAAAATTTTTTACATACAATTTTTTTTATAAAAAAAATCAATTTTTGAAAATATGCTATCTCAAAAAAAAATTTTAAAAATTCGCAATGGTTGATCTGTGTATTGCGCAATATTTAAGTATAGTATTACAGTGTGCACTCTACAATAATTTGGTTTTAAAATTTTTTTTACACCGAAGTTGAGTAACCTGAGTACATTTGTAGCCCATTAAATTTTAGGTTAATAAAGTGTAAGTTTTAAGTTACTGAAAAATTGCGTTGATTTTTAATATTTTTTATGCTGACGGCTTTTTGCACTTTTTTCTTATGGAGGAAAATGCGCAAAACAGTCTTCGATGAAAATTAAAAAAAATTAACGCCAGTTTGGCAATCGCTTAAAACTTGCACTCTATTATACTTAAATTTAGTAAAAATTAAAAAATGTTTAATGTTCTGATTTTACTCAACTTCGGTGTAAAAAAAATTCATAACTCAAATTATTGTATTGCACTCTACCCGTTATACTATACCCAGAGCTACGATTGAGATTTTTTTAAATTTAATTGAGATGGCATATTTTCAAAAACTAATTTTTTTTTATCAAAAACAAACAAAATTTGTATGTGAAAAATTTTTCAAGAAAAAAATTTTTTTCTTGAAAAATTTTTTTGAAATATAACTTTCCATAAAGAATTTTCATGTGTGTATGTGTGTTTTTTTTTAGTTTTTTCCTCGCCCCGTTCTCGAGATATTTAAAAAACTATTAAATCGATTTGTTTTTGTTTTTGTGCTGTAAAGTTTTTAAAAATTTATTAATCAAGCTCAAGTTTCATATATATTTATTATTTATGTTTGTCCATCTACCCTAAAAACTTTAAACAAATCAAACACATAAAGTGTGAACACCGACCAGTTTGGTATGGAGCGCCCCATATATGTATGTACAATCACACATATACGGTCTTTGTGTGTTTGCATGCCCATAGAGTAAGCGACCAGATTTGTTCGTTTCGAGACGGAGATGCAAACTGCTGCATTTTTTGTTTTTTTTTTTGTTTTCAAATTACCCTGCTATACTAAGGATAAAAAATCTAAAGGGGAGTTGAAGTGTAATGATAAATGGTATAAATGTAATGTAAGATAGCAATTGGAAAAAGTGATGTGCTGAGGAAAATTGCATAAGTTGTTAAGTGAGTGGCTTAACGAAGATGCAACTAAGGAATTTGAGTGATTTGAATATTGATATGAGTTTACTTAAATTTAAAATAAGACTTAGATACTATAAGGCAATGAGAAAGGACTTGCCAAGTATTAGCCGTCATCGATTCGCCACTTCTCACTCGCTATGTTTGAGTTCCGGTCGCTTAAAAAAGAATTTTGCATCTGAAAGCAACAACAAAGTTAGCTAGCACGGATAGACGATAGCGATTTTGGTTGTACCTAATTGAGTTCGTTCGTTTCGCCACTCGCTAACTGTTGGCGAATCGATGACGGCTATTGTCTTTCTAATTGTAATTTCCGTCAGCCAAATCGTGCACTGCGAAAAGGATTTTTATTTTTACTATTTTCGTGCTCCTTTTAATCTGTTTTTTAAATCTGCACAATCTACAAATAGATCTGAGATAATTGTTGGGTGTTAAAGAGCTGAAGTGTTTGTCGTTTAAAACATCGCTACCATAGGCCTCGGGTAGTGAGTGCAAACGTATGCCTGTCACAGTATTGCTCTGTGCTACTAGAATTGATCATTAAATAATACTGCAAGTTTTCTTCTATCCCCTCTACTCAAAGAAAGTAAAAACGTAACGAAGCTCTCTGAGATTTAAGGAGAACATAAGGTTTGTCCAGCTGCCGCCTCTTTGATGCAGCCTCGCGATCATACGTAAGGTGGCGTACTATTCTATGGCATTGAAAAGACATACATACAAGTCTTTTTTTTTGCCTACAGAAATTTCCGCCTCACTCCACATTGTATAAATACTTGCGCATTTTTATTTCACTAATCATTACTTTCTTATTTAATCCATCGATTTTTATCATTAGTAGCTTAATTTTTTACACAGAAATTGTTATTTTTTTTTCCCTGTTAAAGTTTGAATTTTTCCATTTTTTCATCATAAAAATAAAAAATCTGGAATAATTAATTAATTTCTCAGAAACTATCAGGGCTATCGAAAAGTAATGTATAGATGTCTTATAAAGAATTTTATTTGCTTTCATGTGTCGTATCTCGTATTCCGATTATCCTATTAGTTCGTAAGTTATACGAGATTAAGTGGAGCCACTGTTTTCTTTTAAGCTCAATAACGGTAAATTGCAAATATCTCGAAAACGTATCTATACAAAAAAAAAAATTAACTCGATTTTCGGAATAAAATTTGTGATCCAGTGTAATTTATCAAGAAAAGAGGTCTTGATTTCTGTTCTCAAATTCCAATTCTCGATAAATAAAAAAAAATTAAAAATGATTAAAATTTTTAATTTATCAAACCATATTGAAGCTATTTTTTTGAGTTATGTTGTTGAAAAATAGTGAATATCTAAATTCCCGGGATACCGGGACTTCATCAACGATATCCCGGAAATCCCGGCATCGCATAAATCGAAAAAATTTACATCCCTACTGTGTACATAACTAAAATTTCCGCACTCAGATTGCAACATGAAGTGCAACTATTTACCTTTTTAAGTTTGTAAGACGTAGAGCATTTCAATCACAAACATACATATACATCCAACCTTATGTACACTTCCACAACAGACAGGCGTGCTAATTCACTTTGACATTTTACAAATGGCAGACATATTCTGGTTGACTACCTGCCCCATTGACTTCGTTTCAGCCGCTCATACACACAGAAATACAAATGCAACTTTTACTACGAAAATATATTTACACCACAGCAGAAAGTAAAAATTTGGATGCCACTTAGAGACTGTAACATTTATTTAAATACAAGTAATTTTTAAGCAAAAAACCAAAACCCAATTCAATTCGCATATAAAAATTTAATATTATCGTTAATTTCTTCATGATCATTTTTTTTTAATAAATTGCATTTCACCGTAAGTTTAAAATCTAGCACATTTTACATTTTTTTTACAACGTGGACGATTTTGTCATCCTTAATTTTCTGTTGATTTTGTGTAATATCGTGAATTACACAATTGTGGATACGACAGTAGCTCGAATTTTTGCATTCCATTTTCTAATTCTTTTGTAATTTCTTTTCAACACACTCCAAATTTTCTGGTGGTTGTAGTGAATTGGTGTAATTCAGCTGCGAAATCAATAGCCTAGGTGGGAGAGCACAAAATGGACCAATTTATGAAAACGAGACATTCGAACGTGACGGGTGGGACATTTTAACTCGTTTTTGCTCAAACTTTAAGTCATTTCTCTTTAGCCATTTATTGGATAAGTCTCAAAATCTGAACACTTAATGTAAGGTAGGTAACAATGTCGCGCCTTTATGCTTTCATGGGAGAAAAATCTTCCATACAAATTGACCCGCCCTAATGCATACAAAAAAATATGTATGTATATGTAAATCTACCACATGGTTTTGAAATCTAACACAATTTTTAAGGCTTATCTACCACTAAAACAAATTTTTACAGTCCGCACACTGCATACAACACTACATACAACATATGTGGCTGCAGCCTCTTGCTGCCCACCCTTTTTTGTCTTACCACCTCTCACATTTACTTTTCACCACCTATGTATGTAAGATGTTGTGCCTCTGTCGTCTTTTCACCGCAACACATTCTTTCCTTCGCCATCTTTGGTTTTTAGCGTGATTTCATGCTGTGCTGCTTTAATTTTAAACTTTTTAACACAAAATTTTTGATAAAGATCCTTTTTTAACTACACTAATAACAACAACATAACATGGTAACATAGCCACTTGTCGTTCATCTTGCCTCAGCCATGTATGACTTGCATTGGGCTTGTGTGTGTGTGTGTGCATTATGGCGTGAGAGCGTTATGTGCTATGAGCGAGCTCACCAAAGTATTCCAACTTTTTACGCTTTAATTTTTCTTAACACTTACATACATGAGTTTCTGCAAGCACTAATGCATATGGGAAAATCCTTTGAGATGAGGATTTTTCAATTAAAAAAAAAAACATTTTTTTTTTTTCAAATACCTTTCCATACCTTTCATCCTACCTTTCTCTTTCATCTCTTGAATGAGCTTATTAGCAAAGAAACACGAATGACTTTTTTGCACATAAATAAAAATAATGGGAAATTTACCTTTCTACCGAGATCCCACAAGTCTAAATCAGAATAGTTTTGGCCCAGTCATTTAAGTTTTTCGTAAATCAATCTTTGAAAAAGGTAAAAATAAAACAAAACTAAAAATCTCATTATTACGATTCCGTTGAAAAGATTTTTAAATATTTTTATGCAGATTTTTTAAGCCTAATCTGTTTTGTCATCTGAGGGGAGTTTTTTCAAAACGTTCTTTAAGCAACTCTTTTTATTCATTAAAAAACTCCATTTTCGGAGTATTTTCAAATCGGTGGACATCTGAAATCATAATAAATTTTGTAATCCCGGCGGAAAAACCGAAACTTTTTTTGGTGATGCAGTCTAATGTACATGTATATATATATACATATGTATACTTGTATTTACCTATATACATACATATGTATATAGTTTGTGTATGCTTTCCCGGTCATGTTTGTAATTACTAAGAACTTTTACTTGAGCTAAAATAAAATACTAGACCATATGAAATATTTGTTTTCAAAAAGGAAGTGAAGAAAAAAGAAATCGGATATGAAAAGTTTTACTGTTCAACACCAAGACGGCATGCCATATATGTATGTAAGAATGGCAACAACAAGCCCGTAATGTAAATGCCAAGTGATTTGGCCAAGAAAACTAAATGTGCAGAATAAAGTAAATAAGAACAAAAATAACTACAAATGAAGGCACGAAAAAGTTGTGGCAAAAGAAAAACATAACAAAAGAGTATAGAGTAAATGAAAGGATATATGAGACGAAGAAAACAGGAATAAGAGATGATACTAGCCAAAATTTTAGAACTAAGGGCATTCATGAAAGCAATGTATCTATAGGATGTAAGGTGTTGAGGAAGAAGAAGAATGGTGGCAAGAATGAAATCACGAAACGCATGCAGTGCTGCAGGCGTTTCGGCAGCAGCCACTGACTGAACTCAATTCATTTGCTGACCTATGAAAAGAACGGAGTGAATTTCATGCCAACATACATACATTATGCGTGTATGCATATATATGCAGTGGGTGTCCCATAATTTAGGTGAGATTTAAATTGAATAGAAACCCCAATTTTTACATAACTGTATTTTTAACCGACTTCAAAAGAACGCAGGAAGGTTATCAATTAAAATTCAACGGAATATATAAAGGGTGATCCATATAGACCCTTTTCTAATTTTAAATAAAACACTTAAAACAAAACTGGACGTTTAAAACTTTATTACTACCCAAAAAAAAAAAGGTTTCTATCAAATGTTGGCCGTGACTACGCTGTAAGTGGTCAATTAGGAAGGTCTTATTTTCAATTACTCTTTTCAGCGATGCACAACTTACGCGAGTTAAGTTGGCTTCCAAGTTTTGAATCATAGCTGGTTTTTCGACGAAGGCTTTTGACTTCACATAACCCCAAAGAAAAGAAATGTGGAGGTGTGATATCACATGGCAACAAAGACATAATGGGCTTCAATTTCAGACAACAACCAAAAGGTGCAACAGCGATCGTCATTGATGATTATGTTCTGCGGCCAACATGTAACATGTTTTAATGTAATTATTTAAAAAAAGTAAATTTCAGAGAATGTTTTTTTTTTGGGTAATAATTAAGATTCCGACATCTAGTTCTGTTTTAGGTGTTTCATTTAAAATTAAAGAAGGTCTAGATGGAACACACGATATATTTTTTTTATGGACAAAGGATTGCCAAGACCCACAGTAATCTGAGAGTGGCTAAAAGTCCAAGTTTCGATATAAAGCCGACTAAGTGTTTGGCTAGACTCTAGCGGCCCAAGATACTGTGGAAGAACTAAAGTATTGTAGTCTTAGGCTAGCCAATGCCGAACAGTACCCAATGTAATGAAAATTTTGGTGCCAGGTCTCTATAGACACCTGCACCTGCGCTGCCCTTCATATTTGATCCGTTTGTGTACCAGGGTACATATCCGGTATCCAAGTGAGGTGAGCCGTTTGACCAGAACTCTCCCTCCTTTGACCTGAAATTTTCTTACAAAGCAGATTTCTTTTAAATAACATAGACCACGTGAACTCACAAGCTCCACAAGACCTAGTATTTGGCCCAAAATACCTTAGTGTTGCACCTTCTTTTGAAGAGTACCACCAGACATTTGTATTTGCAAATTCCTCGAATCTCCTGCTGCTTCGACAAAAATGATTAGTGAGGTGCAATCTAAGAGCGACTGTAAGGGCATATTTGAACCAGCTCTCTTAAGTCATGTAACCGAGAGTTTAAATTAGAAAAAAAAACAATTATAAAAAAAAAATTGTTTTCTATTTGATTTAAATGTTGCGTAAATTTGAGGTCACCCTTTATAAATGCATATATAGGGCGATTCACGTAAAATGTCACATGTTCAATTGAATAACGAGAAAATTAAAAATAAATTTTCCTTCAGAATTTTCACAATGAAAATGGGAAAATTTTAGAAAACGCATAGTACCACCGTATAGCCCGTACAAAAATCTATTGAAATCATAGTTTTCGAATTATTTTTCCCATTTTCTGTCTGCTTCCCAGCTAGTCGAAAAGTAGCTTGGCTTGCACCGCTCAGCGCGCTTGGAACACTTGACGTGAATTTCCCCATATGCATACATATGTTTGTTCTTTGTTTGTGTGAATTTTGAAAATAAAAGCAAGCAATTTAGTTGTGTTCATCTCAATTTTACAAGAAAATTTCTAAATGCTTGGCTGAACATAAACAAAACCAACAGATCTTACGTAAAATGGGAGATATTTCGAGCTTGTGGCGGTACATTAGTAATTTCTGTACAAAAAGTACCGGGAATTTGTAAAATAGTTTTTGTGCGCCACACAAATACGCTAAAAGGAAGCTAAATTCGAGATGAAAATGTATTAAAATATTATTTTCAATGGAAATTACGTTAAAATACTTCACTAAATAAATTCGATAATTAAAGAAAATTAATTTTATTAACGCATTCCGAGTACTTTTTGAACAGATCTGTATGGAAATCTTCAAAGCATATGAAGCAGCAGGGTAATATGTAGTGTATTGCATACCTACACACATACAAGAGTAGATATGAATGTATACATCTTGGCAAGCACATATATGTTGATACTATCTAATTGATGATTTTTTAAGAGCTTGATACCTTTTTTTTTAAAAAAAACGCATAAAATTTGCAAAATCTCATCGGTTCTTTATTTGAAACGTTAGATTGGTCCATGACATTTACTTTTTGAAGATAATTTCATTTAAATGTTGACCGCGGCTGCGTCTTAGGTGGTCCATTCGGAAAGTCCAATTTTGGGCAACTTTTTCGAGCATTTCGGCCGGAATAGCCCGAATTTCTTCGNTTTGCACCGCTCAGCGCGCTTGGAACATTCGACGTGAATTGCCCCATATGCATACATATGTTTGTTCTTTGTTTGTGTGAATTTAGAAAATAAAAGCAAGCAATTTAGTTGTGTTCATCTTAATTTTACAAGAAAATTTCTAAATGCTTGGCTGAACATAAACAAAACCAACAAATCTTACGTAAAATTGGAGATATTTCGAGCTTGTGGCGGTACATTAGTAATTTCTGTACAAAAAGTACCGGGAATTTGTAAAATAGTTTTTGTGCGACACACAAATTCGCTAACAGGAAGCTAAATTCGAGATTAAAATGTATCAAAATATTATTTTCAATGGAAATTACGTTAAAATACTTCACTAAATAAATTCGATAATTAAAGAAAATTAATTTTATTAACGCATTCCGAGTACTTTTTGAACAGATCTGTATGGAAATCTTCAAAGCATATGAAGCAGCAGGGTAATATGTAGTGTATTGCATACCTACACACATACAAGAGTAGATATGAATGTATACATCTTGGCAAGCACATATATGTTGATACTATCTAGTACTCTTCTACATGCGCCGATAGTCTACTTGCTTCTTTATGCAAACACATTAGGGGTATTCTCTGAGTCTTGCAAAGCCCTTGCACGGTGCACGGATTGCACGGTTTGCAAAGCTGTCCCATACGAAAACCGGTTTTTACCGTGCAATCTGTGCACCATGCAAGGGCTTTGCAAGACTCAGAGAATACCCCTATTCTTATTTGCACATATTTGACATCGATTTGCGTATGCAAAATATAGTTTGGATTTCATTTAAATTATACAAAACTTTAATTTGGAAAATTATTTATTCTGAAAAGACAAAACTTCAGGGTGCGCCATTGATAGCTTCTGGCTAGTAAGTTAACATCGAATGCCTTGGCTTCAAACTCATTTCATTACTTTGTACTCTCTGGGCTTAAAATACATTCCACACATATGTTTTGTGTATTTATTTATGTATATAGGTATTTACATACGCATGGCTGTTACTTCCAAAAATATTTACTGTTTCTCTGTCTTGCAAATTGGCTACATTTTACCTGCAAATCATTTAAAGTACTTTGTTTTACGTAATGAAGTGTGTTTTAAGAAATTTTAACTATTCAAGTAATTGTACAACTTTTGGATGCTAAGAAGTATGTTTGCTACACATATGTAGATAGATAACTACATACACCTTTCCGTTTAAGTGTATGTATATGTAAGTGTTGTTGAGCAATTTGTAGATAGCATATAAGTATTTAACTAAAAATTTATTTTGTAAATATTTTAAATTTCTTCAGTGTAAGATTTGGCACATTCAGATGCATTCAATTCTGTAATTCGAAAACTATTGGAGATAGATTGATGAAATTTTGCACAAGATACGGTATAAGAGGGGCGAGGCTTTTTTCAAAAAAAAAAAGGTCATTTATAGATACTCTCACGCCAACCTAATATATGACTGTAAATTTTAAAAAGCCAAAAGCTGAAAGAATTAATTAACTACAAAGGCTAAAATGCCCAAAATTGATATTTAAAATCTCCTTACAGCAAGGGATTTTAAACTAATAGAAATGGACTTAAAAATTCATTTTTTTTTGCAATTATAGACGTGGCAAATATCGATGAAAAAAGTCAAGTTGGATTTACAAAATTCCGTTATTCGAAAGCTAAAATACAAAACTTTTTTTCGGTCGATATCAAATTAAAAAAAAAAAATAATAATTCTTGATTTGATACTTACAGTCAATTTCACGAAAGTAATTTTAGTGCAAAATGGTTTTAATTTTTCGAATTTTATATGAAAATTGACGGATAATAAGAAATCATTTCCCATTTAAATTGCTGGTGAAACTGGCTCTTAAGATTGAGAATTTTGTTTTTTGATTTTCAGTTCATTTGTATTACATTTTTCATTTTAATTTTTTTGGTAAAACGTTTTACATATATCAATCAAAGAAACAGTATTTTTTTTATGAAAGTAAAATTTTATGTTTAGCGCAAATAATGCTTTTTGAGTTCTATTCCCAGGTACATATTTGATAAGTTGGTAAAAAATTAAATTAATTAAAAAAATAAAATTTTTCATAAAATATGAATGAAAACTTTACAAACTGACCATTTTATTTTGTTGCCCAATAAGTTCTCTAATTGCTGTCAAAAAATGATAAGATACGAATGAATGCTTTCTGAAATATTTCTAAAAGTGTAAAAGCCTGCATAGAAATTTGGAAATAACTTGTTAAAAGAAAAAAATAAAATTATCGCAAAATCTTTGGTGTCAATATTGCACACCATGTTAACTTTCAAAATCGGTCAATGAAATATAGAAAATCGAAAAGTCAACTTTGGGTGACCCAGTTGAGAAAACTTGACTCAATGTAAATTTAAAATGAATATATCTTTGGAAAATTACCTGATCTAAAAAACTGTATATATGTATGTAAATCCGTAATCTACGACTGAAAATTAAGTTTACATGCACTCTACAAAATCTGTTTAAAAATGCCACTATAAATAGAGTATATTTTTGTTTATTTTGTTAATTTTTTTGGTAAATTTGCACGATGAATATGTACTTTTTTCGTTTACACATTTTCGTGTGTAAAAATCTTTTTTTTAGCGGCTTTATACAATTCTTCGGGTGAAATCAAACAGAAGATGTGTATTATGTAGCTTGTACACACTTTCGTAGTAAATTTACGCACACCACAGCAGCTATATTACACTCTAAAAGGTCCGAAATTCAAACAAGCTATTCGTTGAATAATCGAGCATGTAATTTCGCGAATAATAATTTAGGACATCAGTAACCTATCTTTTAGCTGGGAAATCTACACAATTTTTTTTTAGAGTGTGTCTCTGCGTTTTTTGTGTCGTTTTTGCGCCCCTACATTGTTATGAAAGGTAATCCTTTTACGAATAATTGCCTTTTCTTTGTAGCGTGAAGGGGACAAAAACAACAAGACAACTGACTAAATTTTTGTTCACATTATACGGTTCTCTTTTTTTAATTGTTTCACGGCGTTGAACAAATCTGAAAATTTTCCTGAGTGTAGTTATGCGTACTTACTTACACGTAAACATGTTTATGTGCTTACGGTTGTGAGGATTTATGCAGCTGCATTATCATCATTTCGCATTTTTAGGTTGAAGGGCCTTTCAGTTTACGAGCGGCCGAAAAATGAGAGTTTTGTTAGCCAACAGGCATTCGGTCAGTGGGAAGTGACTTTTCATAGCCGGTTTAATTGTGATTTTGTTATTTCGGTGCTAATTTAACTTTATGGTGCTTTTGAAACGTGTTTACATGACAGTTTATGGATCTTTGTTGGTTCTGTGTGTGTGTGTGTGAGTTTCTTTGTTACATCATAGCTGGCAATTTTCTGCTGAACTTGACATGCCGCTTATTAATGAATATGTCAATTTACGTTTAAGCTCTACTAACGAGGTCGCGTTTAGTAAATAACCTTAGTTTAGATACTTCTCCTATCAACAGACATCTTTTTCTAACACTGTCAAGTTGAGAGCAATCTATATCAAGGGACTGATATTAAAGCAATTAATTTACAACAATTGTGCGCGAATTTCAGTTTTTTAAGCCGGCAAATAAAATTTCCGTATATGGCGGTCACAAGAAATGTTAAAAAATTTTGGTAACATGCAGAGTTGAAGCCAAATTGTATGATTATATCGGATTAGTAGTTAAGGAGTGAAAGCATAAGAAAAAAACAAACTCGGATTTACATTTCTAATATTAGTAAGGATTAAGTCCGGTGCCTTAAATGGATTAGCTTTAAAGCTTGAAATTTTATTTGCTGAAAATTCTAAATCCGAAACACCCAAAGGGTGTATTATCAGTAATGAATATAAATGAGCAGTAAATCTAACCATCACAAATATATTTTATTCGCTTGTGGCCAATTATGCGGTGGTAGTCCAAGTCAGAATATTTCCAAATTTTCAATATGGGTACTCAAGAAAAATTAGGTCAATATCGGTGGAAGCCATCGAGAGCTATACTGAGACAATGTTTTCATTGTGTATTGTGATATAACTGAATGTAAAGATTTTGCCCACATCGGTAACCGCTATTTAGTAACAGTGAATATTGTCGAAGAGTAGACCGTAGGTGCTCACAGAAACTCTTATACCCTCCAGACAGTGAGATAATCTCATGATCCAGATGCGACCGGAAAAGATATCAGGAAATACCCTGCCAGTTTCTGTATCTTTATAATCGATATTACTCTAATGCTGGATTTCCAGTAGGTATTAAATGGCAGACATTTTAATGACAAACTTGGGCATTAAAAAATATTCTTTTCATTACTATAAAAAAAATAGTAATTGAATTTATTTCCATATGGCATTTTTTAAATGCCTCCAATTTTTTGCCATTTAAATGGAAATTCGGCATAAGTCTTTTGCCAGTATTTTGCCAGTCTCTTGCTCCCTTTATCACGGTCACCTCAGCTCAAAACACGCTACAGAACTTCCGGAGCTCAAGCTTGATATTTAGGGAGAGTTTCTGACAAAAAAGCTCCCTTCCAACCCTTCCGTCCAACTTTGACTCATCTGTGAACATTTTTGTTCGACCTCTGATCCAAGGACTCCTTTTCTTCCATTCACCTCTAGCAGCGTCCCTTTATAAAACTATATATGCATATTTAGCTGTCGTAGCAAAGAAAGATTTTCCTCAGTGTAATTTACACAAAAAAGAAACCGAATATAAGGAACATATTTAGAGAAATTGCTTTTACTTACCTCAGTTGGTGAGGATAATTTTTTGCACTAGATGTAAAAATATTAATTTTTGTGAATTTCCATATGTAAAATTCAAACAAAACATAAAAAATTGCTTCCGTTCAATAATAAAAAAAAATTACTGATTTTTATAATTCGAATTTTTATTCTATACTTGAGTATACCTAAAAATAATAATAATAGATTGGCGCTTGCATATATGTAAGTGTTTTGCCGAGTTTCTGCGATTTTTGGTCTGCGCCTTGATATTTTTGTAAAGAAGAGAGACCTACAGTATTCTTCCGACTCCGAGGATACCAAGGTGGAATAGAAAGGTCACTAGACGGCGATTGAAGTACCTATATGTACGATTTCTATCGAGGTAATCTCGCCGCACAGTGGGACAAAACTATTTGAACAGGTTCGCGTTGATGGTTTTGTACACCACTTCGTATCTACTAGTTCATGGGATCACTGATTACAAGTCTTCAATCAGGTTTCAAAAGACCAATATGGTGGAGAAAATTTTCAAAATTTATTGAATTCGCTCAAAACTTGTCACTCGGGGTTTTTTGGGGTCGATAATTGTGAGTCTCACCATAAATTTTTAAAAACCAAAATGAGGATCCAATATTGCGGTCAATTTTTAAAAAACATTTTTGAATTCGCTCGAAACTTGTTACTCGGAGGTTCTTGGGCTTGTTCCCGCGATATTGGGAAAACCATTCTGAAAATTAAAAGCAATTGGATGGGTGTCGTAAAGGCGCGCAAAAGGATATATTTTACCTAAAAGTCAACATTTCACTGAATTAATTCGCATGACTTTGACTTTTACATTTTGCCCCGCTACTTTAGTGGATCCGACCTGTGTGCGCCGGCCAAAGAAAGTACCTTCACTACCACCATAACTCGCGCCACTTCACGGTTTTTCTAGCCCTGTGTGAAATCGAGTTTGTTAATTGGGCTTCTTTGATGGAGATTTTGGCACAACACTCAGCTAGAATATTTCTGTTTTTTTTCGATAGCCTTTACTTATCTGTAATCCAAATAAAAACAACATCATATTACCATTTTAAATTTTACGATTTTTTATTGAAATAAAAAATTTGTGTATGAGTTCCTATTGTTTTTTTTTATATTTTGTTCACCATCAGTTGTTTGGTAGGTTTGTTTTTTTCATACTAATTAAATATAATTTAAATTACGTACAATAATATTATTTTTTCATCAGCGTTTGCATGGTTTGCCTGTATTTAATTTTTTTTTTTAATATAAACATAGTTATGCGACTATGAATGTTATGGCAATAATAATGTTTAGTAATCTTCATATGTAATTATTATAATTAATTAATTTCTCTTACATAAACAAATAAAAATAAATGTTGCTAAACAATCTTCTCATTTGCTCTATCAGTATCATCATCGCCACGTATAATCTATTTTGTTTTGTTTTTTTTTTGCTTCACTTGCTTGGGTACTTTGCATCTTACATTTGCTCTTTAATTTTCGTATAGGTATATATATATTTTTTCTCCTTAGAATTACATATAGTTCCTCTTCAAGTTTTACTTTATTTTCGAATTTTATAATTTTATTTTACTTTTTTATATATTTACTATACACTATACATGCATATTTATGTACCGCATTTTGCTTCCAACACACAGCTCTCTCACCATACATATACATTTATTTTAATTCTATTTCTAAACACTACTTCATTAATAATTAATTTAATTTTATTAATTAATGCACAAAAAGCAGCAACAAATAGGTTGAAAATTTTTTTTCTTTACAACAAATTATTTGTTGGCTTACAATTAAAATTATGTATGTTTACAATTACAGTTACTTTGGGCGTTATTAGTGTTAGTTCATGCACAAGTGCTTAATGACAACTCTGTATGTACATACATATGTATGTATGTAAGTATGTATGTAAGTATATGCGTTCATTCACTTACACACTACTTAGTATCTACATAAACATATGACACATTTTTTCCAGCAAAAATTATTAATTAATTAATTTTCAAAGTTTTCTGCGCTTGGATATTATTAAAACAAAAAGTTATATTGCATATGCAACATATATGATCACATCTTTTTTTAATTGGTTTGCAAAATTTTGACTTTGTTTAGCTCTTAAGCTGCCTTTAAACGGATCGATTTTTGTCGTTCAACCACGTGTAAAGGCAGCTTTACGCAGCCACATATTTTTGAAACCGCGGTAATCCAACATCTGTTTAATGACACACATTTTTTTTTAATTCCTATAAATCTCATTGCGAGAAAATTTAATTTAGGCTTTAAATTGCAAATAAAGTGTTTTAAAAAAATTTACTGTATTGAAAAAAATGCAAAGTTTAATGAAATAAAAATAAACAATTTATTTACAAGCCGGAAACATGATCTTTACTCTAGCCAATTCAAGATCACAGTGCGAGTTTGTAAAACTTATCTCCCAGCCTGAAAGTATGCTTAAAATAAGTTGAAATGGTAGAGAAGGTAAAGTTAAGCACACTGACTCGCTTGCTGAATGACTCATAGTTCAGTGAACATTAGACCGCAGATACCACCTTACAAGCAAACAAAAAAATGCACGGCGTATACCACAGAGTCTAGCGAAATTTTTTCAAGGCCGAACCTGGGTCGCTTCGTCACATTTTTTGGTGAAAACACATTTTGGCAATACAAATTTTTTAATAGTTTTACTAGTATAATCAAAAAGCTTCCTGAGCAAAAGTTTAATGATTTTTGGCGATCTTTAATTTACTGAAATTAGGGTAGTACGTTAGATACGGTAGAGGTACCTTCAACGAGATGAAAGCATTGCTACTACATAGGTGTGAAACGATACAACTAAATACAAGTACATACTTTTGAACTGAATACTGAGTAAGTATCGAAAAAAATTCTCGTATCGAAACCCGATAGCAAGGTGAATTTTTTTCCGGAAATTTGCTGCACTAATATAAATCGCTCAGTGCTTTATGGCTTTTTAAACGCCAGCGACCTTCCCATATTGAAAATGTTAATTTTTTTTTCCTTAAACCAGTATGAAATAAACTTTTTTAAAATATATTTTTGCAGCTCTATTTAAAATTTGTTTAAAGTTCGTTCGACGTTGTTCTTAAGTCAAAAGAAAAAAAATCCAAAGATTTTTTTTTTGTAAGTCGGTCTTGAGGTCAAGGTACTTTTTCATTTAATCACTCTTAAAATGATTTTTAAAAGTAAAAATTTGATTGTTTGTCTTTTTTTTTTCCTTAAAACAGCTTTTAATAAACTTTAATAACTTTTTAAAAATTTCATTGCATACTGGTTGTAGGCCAAAAAAAAGGAAAAAATTTAAACCATCTATTTTTGGAAGTCATTATAAAGGCCAAACACGACTATTTTTCTTAAATTTCCCATCTCAAAAGCTCATATTAGGTAAAAGAAATATGTACCACAATATGGGTGCCAAGCGAAAGGGGTTTCAGAAAGTAGCAGTTTGAACATATTTTGAAGAGGGTTGCCAACTGCTTGAAATGTCGAATTTAGTTTACTTACACACAAGTTATACTAAATACCAGAATATGAATGTCAAAGGAAGGAGTGTTAAGAAATCCTTTGTTTGACCGCTAAGATTTCTGAGGTATTGGAAGAGGGTTTCCACCTGTTTAAAAGGTTAAATTCAAATTATTTTATAAATTAAATTAATTATTAAAATATGGATATCAATCGAAGGGGTTTAAAAAAAAAAATTTTCTTTCTGAACTGTATTTAGCGGGGTTGCCACATGTTTGAAAATTAAAATTCATCATCATCAGTTGATTAAGATATGTTACGCAGTGTCCGGCGAAGTAAACTTAGCAATGATTAAGCTTGGAAATACTTTTGAAGAGGGCTGCCACCTGCTGGAAAGGTCTAAATCAATTAACTATTTCAAAAAGTATATGAAATATAAAAATGCCGTAGTCAAACAAAAGAAGGTTAAGAAATGTTTAGTTTGAACATTTCGAATGTTCAAAGAGGGTTGCCACGTGTTTAAAATGTTACATTCAAATTACTAAGTAAGTTGGTTGAATTATTAAAAGATGGATATAAATCGAAATGGGTTTGAAAGGGATTTATTCCTGACCTTTATTTAAGAGGGTTGTCATTTTTTCATACAATCAAATTCAAATTCAAATTACATGTGAATCACTATGTCAGACGAAAGAGATTAAATAAAATTTAAGTTTGAGAATACTTTCGAGAAGGAATTTCAAATATAATAGGTCAAATTCGAGACTTTAGCCAGTAGATAAATGTATGATAAGGTTTTATTTTTTTAATTAAGAACTTTTTTCATCGGTATAGGGTGATTTGAAATTCCATGAAAATAAAAACATGCACTATGCGAGAGTGCGCTTCACTCAGAAACGGCTGCACGGTTTTCATGAATTATGGCACTCGGATCTCTTATAACTCTGACTACCGTTTGGAATATTTTTTTTTAGTTTTTGAAATTGAATTTAAAGCGTTTTAACGCCATGCGGGTTCACTAGTTTTATTTATTTTCAGTTTTAACATTATTTACATTTATTATTTGGAGTTTAGGATTTGTCAAGGATGTTTAATTTATTATTTAATTTAAAATTTAATTGATCCAGTACATAAGGAATACCTTCATAGACCGAAGTACCGATACGAGTAGGTATCGGTACTTCTGATCCAAAATTTTTCAGATATCCATACTTTCTTACGATACTACTATCGATACCTGCATGGTATCATTTCATACCTAATTGTAACTAAAGACTTAACTCCTATACCAGCAAAACAAGCGAAAAATCCGTTTTAGTTAGTCGATTAAAGTGAAATAAATGGCATTTTGGTATGGTGTGAAAGACTGAAGCCCACCGTGAACGGACTGATCAGGGTTAGAATTTCCGCAAGTTTAAATAAGAGTAAATTACATGAAAAATCGGAGCAGGTTTTTCTTTTTATGCTTCCTTTGTTGAAAGAAAGTCATAATCCAAAGACATTTTTTTTAAGGTAGTATACAAAAAATGTTGTACGAAAAAAAGTAATGATATCGCTTTATTTTGTGTCAGCAATTTCTCTCATATCTACTTACTCATTTTAGCAACTAAGAGGAAATCACTGTTTTAACAAAGTTAGAACCCAAACTAAGGTTTTGATAAAAGCGTTCGGATGGTAAACTTCAGCGAGTGAGCAGCAATAAGTATCTAAAAAATTAAGTTTCAACCATTAACATCGAGGAGATTAGTGTTGCTTTTCATTGTAAAATAATAATTGTATTATTTTTTCATTTAAAAATAATATATAAAAAAATGTTTAGAACCTAAGTATTTATGTATTTGGAGTCATAATACATAAAAAAAAATCAACGAAATGTATCTTTAATGCAATTGCAGTAAAACTCTACTAAATATGTATTTTTTTCGCAATGTATCAATTAAATAATGCAAAAGCAAAAAAAAAGTTAAATAAAATAACCGACATTTGTCATCGTTAAATGCTTTTTAGGATCACAAACCCTCTTTCGTAATCTTTTGATTTTTAGCTTTTGCACAAGCAATAAAATTTCATTATCGAAATTGCTTTTTATGCGTTTTTGGAAACTTTTGCTTAAAAAATTCCATTTTTTTTTGCATGAGTTTAACAGCTAATAATAAATTTGCAATAAATAGTTAATTATTTCTTAACATTCAATCGGTTTTGTTCATAGTAATAAAGGCTTTCTTTTTTCTTTATACATTAAAAACATATCTACACTTTACCTCTACTAATTATGTATGTATGTACATGTTTACTTTTGTGCTATTCACAAATGTGTATGCAGCTATTTTTCAGATTTTGTATTTATTTTTAAATTATTTTTCTCAGCTTTTGTTTAAAATTTTCAGCTCAATTATACTCATACTAATGTACACAAACATACATACATATCTGCAAATATCTTAATTTTAATTTCATGTAGTTAATGATTTTCAAATTATTTAGCGCAGTTTTTTTGGCTTTACGTAGAATATTATTATTTTTTTTTTCATAAGCAGCTTCAGGTTTTCGCTTTAAATTTTTTTCACGCCGTTGCTACAATATTTTGATTCATATACTATACATAAATATGTATATATTTCGTTCAAATTTCTATTTCACTATACCTGCTACAATCCGTTTCAAAACAAATATCGAATCGTAAATAAACTCATGTCCTACATATGTGCCATTTGTATGTATGTATATACATATGTACATACATTGCATTTTGTCGCACTACAAAAATATTCACTTCGACTTGTTGTCCTTTCAAATTTTTTTAAGTATAATTTAAATGTATTTAATTTCTCTTGTACCACACATGCATGTCTGTATGTAGACCTTTGACTTAATGTAATTTTTTACACATAGATACATATACATATGTGTTTTTGTTTTTGTGCGATTAAGTCTACAAATCTACATATGTAAAATTTTAGAAACCCTTCAACTGTCGGATCTCCTATTGAACAATTTTACAATTTATATTTCTCAATTTCCACTATACATATTTACATACATGCCACTTACACATTTATTTACAAATCTAAATTTTTAGTACCTTGACTAACATATTTATGTACTGTTTTTGAGTTGCTTAGTTGCTTATAATATAGTATCTAGATATAGTTCTTATACACTATTTTCTATTGTTTTAAATATCTCTTTTATTCCATTACTTAGATATACATAGGTATTATGTATGTATGTCATTTTTTTTCTCTCATATTTCTTTTAACTTTCGTAAAATTCGTACTTTCGGAAATTGTTTGATTTACGTATCTCTGTGTATGTTTATAACGTATGTACATACAGATTTTTTTATTAACACACTAATGTAAATACGTGTCTTTTTCTATAATTTATTTGAAATGTTGATAACACGGCACAAAAATAATTAATTTGAAAAATTAAAAAAATAAATTTAGAGACTATTTTTGCTTAAATAGTGATGATTTCTGCTGCTCAAACGGATAGTTTTGAATTAATGTATTTAGTTTATTAAAAAAATAGTACCGAAAAATTAAAAATTTTTTCCAAAAGAATGATTAATTATTTGATCAAAAAAGCATTTTTCTATTTCAGCAGGCCTATTTTATCAAGACATAAATGCATTTTTCGAGAAACTAAAATTTATTCATTTCTAGGTTACTCTTTCTCAGCCTTGTATGCTTCCACAATCACACTGCCAAATTTCTCTCACTGGAGCGTTTTTAGATTAATTCTCAATCTATTTGACGTTGCATTTTTTACATACATTTTTCATGCTAACTGCCGATTTCGGGCGATCGCACAGTGTGTCGTGTAGAACAAGCTAGGTTTACAAAAATATTTATGGATCGTTTTGGGGTATATTTAAGATGCTGATTTCCGATATACTATCGGTTTTTTCAGATTGGTTCTTGTGTGCGTTTTATTGCAAATTTTGAAAAATTTTTGGTTGCTGAACTTTGGAACGCTTTATTTTCCATCACCATGGGAAAAATGTATTTATGCAAACGAGTATGGAAGCTTCGAACTCGCGCAAATGGGAGTTTTCAGCTCTGTCCATATGGACGAATTCCATAGAAGCTGCACGCTTCCTGGGTCTACCGTTAGTTGAGCTTGACGACAACTAATTGAGGGATTAGCCGATCTAGGCAGGGCCGCTGCAACACCAACAACAATAACGGCAACTTAAAGAATATTGGTTGCGACATTTGGCCCTGATGGTTTCATCTGAAATGTACCGCTTTGAAAGATCTTTCGTACTCAGAAGCTTTCAAAATCGAGTTTATATGCCCTTTGTGTTCCAAGTGAACCTTTTTTTTTTGTTGAACTAGTAATACTATGAATTCCTTTAATTTTTAAATAAAACCGTTATTTTTGAGTTTAAAGACTATAATTTATAGAAAAATACAGTGTCCGTTCAATAGAATTCTAACGTCCGCTCATTAAAAAAAAAACTGTCCGGTCACTAAAGAAATTTGGGCTTTTTCAGAAAATCTATTTTTATACAAAATCTAATTCTTTTTCATAAACTTCAACTACTTTAGTCAATTTGGAACACCTTCCTTTGTGGAGTTGTGGCAGATTAATAGATTATTTCAGATATGTTCCTATTACTCGAGTATATTTCTTAGCTACCTCTTGTTGTATACATGAGAGAAGAAAAAATAATGCCGCTTTTCTTTTTTGTTACTTACGGTACCAATGCACAGTATTCCAAATAGCAACTTTTTCTGTGCGAATGTCAAATTCCGAAAACGCCGTAATAAAGCAATTTTTGATATGATGGTATTAGAAATACTCTTAAACATTAAAAAATGCATTTGCTTCTATAAAGTAGGTATAAAAGGCGGCTTGATAGCATGACCAAAGGAGTTATTCAATACCAGTTTGAAAAAGAAATATCCGTTTTGCTTTGGCAGTTATCATGCGCGTGTTGTCTAAAGTCTCAGTGGAACAAGATGACACATTTATGGATGTGCTATTCTTTTTTGGCCGAAACACATGGTAAATTACGCAAAAAAATCTATGCTTTCAAAATATCGGCCATACTTGTTCAAGCTGAACTAAATTTACAACAATAAACGGACATTATACTTCAATTTTACTGTAAACCAAGTTGAGTTTTTTCTTGTTAAGCGAGTATAGCTGGTTTTTCTAGGCAGCTATGGTAGAGAAAGCCATTTGTGTGAACCTTGTTAGTACAAATGAACAAGAGAAACGAAATTGAATACGGAAACAGGCATAGAAAGTTTTATAAATTTAACAAAGCCATCGAAATTAGATTCGATGACGCGGGCTCTATTGGATTGAAAAATTGGAGGTAAATATAACTAATTTTTTGTTGAATTTTTCAACTACTATAACATTTTGAGCCACAAAACATTACTTTTACTTCGTTAATGCGTTAGCCATTTTTAATGTTTGCCTAAAAGTATGCTACATTGTTATCTAAATTATAACCCAAACCGAACTGATGCAAGCCAACCAATGAGAAAACACGTGGGAGTGGTTAAGAGCAAACACACAGTGGGTCATTTGATAAAAGTAAAATGAAAATGTGGTGTGGGTATTATCTATTTTAAACGAAATATTCACCAAAACGGGTGCGACAAGGAGAATTTTAAAATTTTTGTGCCACATTCCACACAACGTTTCAAGAACTTAAGTTATATTTACTTTCTGGTTACTTATGTATAATTAAATATTTTTTTGTATTTTTCAAATGGATTTTAAATAATTTTTCTTTGACAAAAACGTATTTGTGAATGCTTTCTTTTTATTAAACAATTTTGTCCATAGTTTCTTACTTTCTACATTCATACTTATGTATGTTTGTATATGTTTTTTGTTTTGTTTTATTTTATTTTGCATTTACGCGGAACACCTCGTTGACCAGTCTTTGAATTGTGTTGTCTACGCCAACAGTAAGTTGTATAGTTAGTTAGTTGCTATTTGTTGCATGTACAGAAATGTACACATTTATTATACTTGCATACCTACTATTGTAGATATGCATGCATTTTTACTTACGCTGAACTATTATGTATGGTAGGTATAACTAACTTTCTGAAAAATTTATGTTATCACGAAACTTGTTTTTCTTGTGCTAAAATATATTTTCTTTAATATTGTTATTTTTTTTGTTTAAGGGAGATTTTTTGCTATATTTCTTGTATCGAAATTAGTTGAAGTTTTCCTAAAATCTTAATTATGTACTATAGTTAATTTTTTTTCGTAGAAAATAAAATATTTCTTTTCATATTTTTTTTCTGGCAAAATTTTTGCTTCTCATACATTATGGGCTGATTGTTGTGGTTGTTGTTTTGCTTTTTGACACATGATGAACATTTTTGTCCCTTCGAGTTTTATTTCTTTAATTTATTTATTTAAAACCCATAAAAAAAAAATACTTTTTTAGTTCAAGTTTGCGTTGAAATGCTGTTAAATATATTTTACACTCCAGTTTTGTTTTTTATTTTTTCATATTGTTTTTTCTTTAGATTTCTATGGATTTCGACTTTTTGTGACCAAACATTTCAAATGTAACTTTTCATTTTTGCATTTTTGTTTTAATTTTTGGAAGAAACATTTTCAGCCGGAAGATAAAAAATTTTTGTATGACACTTTTTCCATTTTTCTCTCTCTATTGTTTTCAAAGCTCAACTTAAGCCAAAAGTGTTTTAATCACATACTTACCTATATATATGTATGTACCTATTTGTAACCATTTATGTACACACCCAAAATAACACCAAGCCATACATATCTAACATAATATAATTTAATATCTTTACGAAATATTTCAGTTTTACACACAAATAACATTTAATTAGCATGAATTTTAGCATAAAACGCTGTCACACAAATTTCTGAAAATTTTGCTAAACAAACTGTTTAATTAGGTACTTACACAGCATATACATATGTAAGTACATACATAATTTATTCGTAATTTAAACTAGATATCCACATAGGCTAATACACAAATACGGAGACAAACCTGTATATGTACTTAGGCATACAAAATTATGTATAAATCCACTTTCTAATAAATAATATGTAAGGTGTATCACTAAATAAGCTTATACATGGAAAAGCCGCTTTTCTATGTTATTTATTTAAAAAAAATTCAATTATTTGCTAAATAAGCTAAAAGCTAAGAGTATTATGAATATATTTTACAAACACCTATACTTGTATACCTAAACATGCCTATGCATGAATATATGTACTAGTAACTTATAAACGTACTTAGCTAACAAACCAATTAGCTATAATTTTGCAAATATTTTTCATTAGCATTAATCTAAGCAACATTTCACTAGCAAATTTTTTCGAATTACAATTAAAGGAATTTCTATTTTTTTCAATTTGTTATGACTTGTATTTTATTAGCTCACTGAAAGCTTATGCCGCATTATATTTTAGCTCTTCTCTTTACTTGATGTTCTTTCTATATTTTTCTAAGTATGCCTATGTAGCCCCCCAGTTGGAAACTGACGCCAGATGCGTTCTTGACATGGAAAGTGGTACAAAGCTCAATAAGACTATTGAAAAACAAGTTATTACTTTTTATTTGAAGACATTTACAAAAGATCATCAGTGACTTTCCCAACCCTTTTACAATGGTTGGTTAAAACTACTAGGATGTTGCATTATTCGCCTTTTTCCATAACCAGTAATTAGGGAAATTGCAATTAAAAAAAACCGGTTCCCGATTTTTAAATAATAGAAAAGTAAAACAAATAAAAATCAATTAAAAAATTACGTTTGCTTTTAATTTTACCTTTTTTTAACGTTATCCCATTTTTTCTTTTTGGATCTAAGTCCTACTGCCACTCGGGAGCAGGGTGTCCAGATTGTTTAAAAAGAAAAGAGCCATAACAGAGAAAAATCGCAAAAAACCGCCAACTTTTTTTTCATGAAATCGGCTTAAAAAATCTTTTATTTTAAAAATGAGATCTTGTCATAACATAGTTTTTAAAACCAAAAACGAATATACCTAATACCTGCAGGGTAGTAATAAATAACACGAATGGCTTATTTGATAGTGATGTACAAACAATTTTCTTTAAAAATATTTAAAGTTTTAAAAAATATTTGTATTAACACATTTCCCAATGGGACTGCGCAATTAGTAAATTTCTTATAACTCATATTAACTGATTAATCGCAGAATCCGCTTTTAAGCGCTCGGCGCTAAAAATAAAACAAAAGCTACAATAAGGCGAGATTCAGCTATTTCCACAAATGAAATTGCAAATTTCACATTCAGCGAGTGTTGTCACAAATGGTGGTTTACTATTGGCAAAGGTAAGTAAATTTTCAAATGTAAAGTAAATCAAGTAAATTTTCTCAAAAAGGCAATACGATGAAATATCACTTATGCAGACTGCAGAGGTGTGGTTAAATGGATATGCATGCCTGGTAATAAAAATTACAAGAAAAGTTGTATACAATGTCTCACGCGTTTTAGGCTCATCTTTTCTAATGGTGTTCCCTGTACTTGCAAAAAAAAATACTTCAATATTCCAAAATGGTAAATTTTTTAATTTAACTGTACACAGAAAAACTGGTCCTAAGAAAACCAGCTGATGGTAGGTTGATCTTATGTTATGGTTATCTTAATACCAAATAAAATATAAATTATTTTTATAAGGAAGTGAATATCTGCGAGGAAAAGTAATTGCAACATTTTTTCACCAGAATGGAATCTGTTGGCCGTGAACGAGAATAAAAATTTTCAATTTCGTTGTTGATGTTTCCGACAGGGTAGGAGTATGAGAATAAAAAACTCCTCAAAACTCAGCAGAGCCGTTCTTGCTGTATTTAACGCGTGTATAACAGCGAATTAAGGACTTCGTGATTTTGGAACTCGGGTGGAACTTGAAGTGGAAAGAGAACTTTACTAACTATAAGTACATTTTGCAAGCAACCAAATCCGACTGGGTAGTTTCCAACTGGGTAGGTTTTTATACACACATACATACTTGAATGTGAAACGCTTTATCATCGCTGCCAGAATTTGGCCAATTGAAAAGCTCGCTATATTCTTTTTATCTCTACCGCTATCTCTCTCTTCCACTCATCCGATGAGTCTCATCGCACACGGCATAGAATTGCGAACGTTGTACAGTAGCATGAAGCATATAAGCAGTGTATTGTACATATGATGAAGTAGAGCGCTCTATTTGACGTTACATATACCAAAATAATGGCTAGTGATCATTCTAACAAATTTTTAGCGTCATTTGTATTTTACTTATATATTAATAATTTAATTATAATTTTTTTCTTTTTTATTCTTTCTTTAATTTCCTTTTTGTTTTTTATTTTGCTGGATCACAGAAATTTACATCACACAAACGATAATTGTATGCTTGACCAATGTATACATCGTTCTGTCAGTTGTCATTTATGCCTTATGACTTGCGAGAATACAAATAAATTACAAAAAAAAAAATACATTTATACATATTTTTGTAACAACAACAAGTTTAGTTGGAAAAGTTGTAATAGAGGTATGTAAAAGTGTATTATATGAACATCTGGGTTTGAAATGAGCCTTACCAGCTTATAATATAGCTGCTCAGAACACTAAGCTTCCGCGAACATTACATTTTCTTGCTTGGTTTGCTGACTTTTTTGCTTTCCCTGATCCGCATAAGTTAGGACTTAATCCGGATCAACAACTGTTAATTCCCACGATAATTCCGAATCAACAATTTAACCCAGATCAACGCTGCCGTCTGTCTATGCTAGGCCCTACGCTACCATGAAATTAGATACTTATTCGGTTTTGCAATTGCCACTTTCGATTTTCTTAGTAGACTCATAAATAATTAAACAGCAAAAAGGTCAACGCTGTTCATATCACATATCTCTTCATGGCCCTGTTGACGGACATACGCGCCTTGGTCTTATGTGGTGCATGTTTTCCGGATGTATACCTCTGATTTGACTGTTCCTTGGTTTCCAGTGGCATGTGACGCATGGAAATTTCTCAATGGGGCAAAAGGTCGCGAAAGCTCCTTCGGATTGCAATTGAATATCGATAAATTCTCCTTTGAGTTGTCATACGGTTGCGCTTGTGGTCGGGTGTGAGTAGGTGTTGCATCCATCGCGCGAGTTGTATTTTTAAGTTCGAATATCAGCTCAGCTACCTCATGCAATTTAATTCTTCGATCCATAATATGATTGACCATTTCTTGCGCTACGATCTCTTTTGAGAGACTTGAACGTTAGTCCCCTCCGATGCTGGTCAAAGTTTTATAAACTACTCCTTAACCACTGGAATTGATGCGCAGAGTCCTCTACTATTGTGGTATTGATAAAGCCTTTCCCTGGTTTCGGTGACTGGATTTTTAACACAAAAACACAAACTAAATACCAAAAGTTGCTTAAAATTTGAAAGTAGTTTTCTAACAGATAATAGTTGGTAGTAGTTGTGTTAGGGGTACGGGCAGGTACGGGCTAAGGGGGGCGCAAGCAGAAGCCACTCGAAGACTATTGTAACAAGTAATTTTTTGACAAAAAACAAAACCGATTTCAATTCTCATGTAAAACTTTAAGATTACCGTTAATTTCTTCATGATCCAATAATCGAATTTAAACCAAATTAGGATGGGATCACTTCTGAGGTACTACCTTCCCTTTAAAAAAAATTTTTCGAAATCGGTTATGCATATTTAACATATGTACCTACATAAAAAAAATATTCCGAAGAATAGATAACCTCTCTTTTTTTTGCAGTCGGTTAAAAATAGTGAAAAAATAACGATTTTGGTGTAAAGACGAAGTCGTATTTTAAAATTTGCAATCAATTAAGGTAAATAACCAATTTGTATTTTAACTCTTCAATAGGTTCATAATAAATTTCATGCAATATAAATTCCTTGTGTAGGGCTCCGTACAACTCAATTGTTACATTAACAAGTAATTTTTAAGCAAAAAACACAACCGACTTCATTTCTCATATAAAAATTTTGAAGTGCCCTTAATTTCTTCATGATCCAATGATCGGATCTAAATCAAATTAGTATGGGACCTGCCCTGAAGCATCAGAAAAAGAATTATCGAAATCGGTTAAAGTGGTCCAAAGTTATGCGGTAACATACATAAAAAAAAAATCCGATGAATTAATAACCTTCTCCTTTTTTTGAAGTCGGTTAAAAAGAGAAAAATTAATGAGGTAAACTATCATAAATTTTTAATAGCTATAGTTTAACATTTCTAATAAAATTTACATAAAAAAATCTCAGCCCCCCCTAAATTATGCTTTGCGTACGCCCATGGTTGTGTTAACTTTAAATGTAAAATCCATTGACTTATCACACTGCCGTATTTCTGGCGCGTTCACACAGAAAGTCGGGCGACGTTATTATTTGAATATTTTGCTATTTTGTTTATAGTAGCGTCATGAAACTGAAAAATTAAATAGAAAATTCAAAATCAAAAACTGCTTTGCTTTCAGCTCCAAAACGCAAAATGTTTACGAATAATTTTTTATGTAATTGCAGACATTAAATTAGTTTTAAATATTTTCCAAAAAAGTGGAAGCATTCAAACGTAAAACTTTTTTTATTTAATTTTTCAACATAAATAAATAAAAAACTAGAGCTTCACATGTGTGGCGTCCACAATACGAAGGGTGATGGATGTGTTAGCCGGGCTAAAATTTTTTAAATTGGATGTAAACTTACTTTTTTATAAAATGAGTGTTTTTGGAAAAAAGTTTTCTTGTTCCAACACAAGTCCAAACGGGCCTAAGGTGTATGGGAACTATAAAAAAGGGAACTTCCAAACTTCAGATGAAAAATTTGAAGCAAGGGATGTGTCTAGACTCTATAGATTATGGGGTTTCACTTACTTTTGCCAGTTTCTCCCCAAGTTATACCATTAATTCAATAATCAATAACGCTCGTGTGGGGAGTGTCCTGTAAGACAATTGGGTATATGATAATTTGGTGAAAGTGATTTAAATGCGTTTGCTATTTGCTCAAAATTGCCTAGTTCAGCTTGGCTCCATAAATGGTACTTATTTTCTACGGAGTCACAGTTTGGCGGATATCGTTGGATAAACCTTCGATACGGAAAAAAATCATTGTTTAACAGAAGCCAATTAGAGACCTTGACATTTTTTTTTGATTTACTCCCTATAAATCTTTATGGTAAACTAAAAGCAGACCAAAGTGCTGTCAGATAAAAAGCTCTGACGAAGTGACATGACACAGGCACGGTAACACAAAACATATGGATATCTTTCTGTGATGTTTGGCAGTTGCTCTTTCCGGCGATAAAAGTGGTAAGCAGCGGGATTTCCTTGATTTTTCAGAACGTCGTTGGAGTCAAAGATGCGGCGGTATAATTTTCATATACTTTCATGTAAAGTGGAATAAAACTCAAAGTAGCTTTTGAGCTTCACCACTTTTCCTTGAAATTGATCATACTTAAGAATGAGATATTAACGCAGCTTATCCGATGACCACAAGTCCAGATATAAGCTCAGATCTTGTCTACCTATTCAATGAAGTGTACCTATTCAAGTGAAACGGAGTGTACATATTTTTTATCTACATATGTAAATAAAAAAAAAAAATTAAGTAAATAAAAATAATGCAAATTGTGTTTCAAAATGAAATATTTATTTATTTATTATAGAAAATTAAAATCAAATTAATAATTACAAGCAAAAAACTTTATGATGTTACATACATATACATATCTACAAATTACAAAATACTATGGTGTGATAAGAATTTGACATTTATTTCAAAATAAACTACACACATATGTATGTAATTATCAATCGGTAATTTTGTATAAAGCATAGTAACGGGTGATTTTTTTGAGGTTAGGATTTTCATGCATTAGTATTTGACAGATCACGTGGGATTTCAGACATGGTGTCAAAGAGAAAGATGCTCAGTATGCTTTGA
>NW_016157221.1:387952-414466 GCF_001687245.7 Rhagoletis zephyria | reverse complement strand
TTTCAAACATCAAACATCGACTCTTAACCTACATTAGTAGTATATCTATGCAGTTTCGTGTAAGTTTTCTTAATTTTTGGCAGTGATCTTGCTTCTCACACAAAAAATTATACAAAATCGCTTTGGGATTATCGATCATATTCGAGCGTAACGTTTATAAGCTTTGAGTGCATAAATGAGCTTTCAAAATTTTACAATATACAAAACAAAATTAACTCATCGTTCTAGTTCTGAACTAAAGTTGACGTTGAGTTCACAACTCAAAAGCGTCCACAACTTTTCTCTGTTGCTCTCCCAGAGAGAAAAAAACAACAACAACCACATGGCAGAAAAGTTCTGAACTATAACGAAGAATCTGCCCAAGGCGTATTTAACAAGGTGGTGTTGGCCGTATATAAGTAAAAAATTACACTAACAAATTATACGCTGATGTCCATACAAACACATCATTTTGACGTAATGGCCTCCACGGCGAAAAACTCAGCTGTCGCCCCAACACCACCTTGTTTAATACACCTTGCATCTGCCTTTATTAAATACATGTATGTAGATCAGTGATGCTCAGAGAGAGCTTTTACTCTGTGTGCGTCCATATAAAATCTACAGAGAGCTTTGAAGAGTTCCGCCCGCTGGCGCTGGTTTGAGCCTCACTGATATAGATATGGACAAAACTTTGCCCGCATGCAAAGCTTTTTGAGTTTTCTCTATATTTTATAGCAATGCTGGCCACACTAGTACTAAAGTGAACGAAAAACTGCACAATGGGCTCGTTATGCCCGGCATGGTTTTATATCGGTGATGGGCAGCGCCTTGCCTGCGGGCAAAGCTATTTTCAGCTTTCTAAACATTTTTTATAGGCGCGTGCAGAGTAAAAGTCTCTCTGCCCATCGCCGTTTTATATAGAACAGCAGTGAGAGCTTAAATATTTTGCGAGCCCGTATAAAAGAGAGAATGTTTTTTTGAAAAGCTTGAACCGCGTAATTTTGAATTTTGGCCGTGACTGGCACGGGTTGGTGCATGCAAAGTTTTTGATCTCTCTATACATCTATAGTAAAAGCTCTCTCTACCCAACGCTGATATATATGGACAAAATGTAAAAGCCCTTTTGCTTTATCTTCCAAAGCAGTGATGTCTAAATCAATTTTGATAAAGAGTTTTTTTTTGTTATACTCTGCATTTAAATCATGTACTTGTTATATTTATATGGTTTAGAATATGCCAATAACATCATGGGCGCGTATTCATAGTCCAGCAACTAAGTCGAAACTAACAAAGTTGCAACTTAAATTTAAGTACCAACTTAAAATTTACCCCTATTCATAGTCGCATTTCAGACTTCTACTAAGTAGTTTCGACTTAGTTTACGATATAGCAAAACGAGTGTGAAAATGTATCGATTTTTCTTTACGATATTTTGGAAAAATTACATTTTTATTAAATAATGTCAAGTTTGATCATCCGTTTATGTAATTTTTATTTTCATTGCATGATTATGCAAAAGAATAAGGTATCATTTTCTTGTTAATTGTGTGAAATAGCCAGAACAACCGCAGTGATGTGAAGTCGATGTTTATCGAAAGCATGCTGTGATCTACTATTAAAAAATTATTCTAAATGTTATGCACAAATTTACTTTAAAAGAACTAGCGTGAAACTGACTTATTATTTGAGAATTTATCTAAATTATTCCAATTATAAAATTGTGATGTAGCTTTATTCGAATTGTAATACGCATTTAATTTCATCTTCCGATTAAAATGGATCGATCTTTGTAAATTTTAATTTGAGATTATTCAACAATATCAAAATAAGCCTCTACCAACTTAATTTTTACATATTTCGTCTGTTTTCCCTTAATTTGATAAAATACTTCTTCCTAGTTACGACTTAGTTGCAGCTGCAGCCGAAACTAAATTTTAAGTTGGTACTTAAATTTAAGTTGCAACTTTGTTAGTTTCGACTTAGTTGAGTACTAAATATGACTATGAATATGCGCCATGGTTTTCAAGTAGTCTTTAGAATATGTAATTCAGTGAAATTCTATGCTGCGTAAAAGATTAAAAAAAAAATTTGGAAAATTGTGCGAGTTATACAACACGAAAATGTTGGCTGTGAATATTTTTCTAATTTCATATTTTTGAACAATAAAACAAAAAAAATAAAATTTTCACCAAAAAAATGCCAAAAAACGTATAAAAAATGTCTTGAATCGATATTTGCTAATTTTTGGACCATTTACTGAAATTTTTTTTACCGTATACGAAAATTCTTTGTCATTGGAAAAATTTTACGTTCAAACTACGCATAACTAAATAAATACGAGTTGGGCTAAGTGCTTTCCGAGAATTCAATTTCCAAGCTGTTTGGGAGAAAAGCCTTTGAAACGGAACAGATGTGGGGTATATTGGCATTGGCCCAGGCAGCTAGTGGATTCGGATTTTCCACACGAATAATGATTGCGCTGTTTAAATAATGTCTCATCTCGAGGACACCAGCAACATCTTGATCGGTGTTAAAAAATTTTTGCGTTACGGATTAGTGAAATTCAAACCAAATACTGTCTGTTCATGTTTATGTCACTCACGTTCACTCTTGGAAAACAACTTTCTGACATGCAAAAAAAAAAAACAGCTACATACTACTTACTTCATTATCAATTGAAGATTCTGGAGACAAATGAATTAACAATATTACTTTCATCCGCAAAAGCGGGTCGAACCTTTTTTAAATTCGTAAAAATTTGTTTTTGTATAATAATTTTATGCGCTGCTCTTAAGTGATTTGAAAGTGCCGTTGTACTGTTATAAAAACTCATTTCTCTACCACATTTTTTACATTTCGCTTTAGTTTTGTTAGCATTTTTTTTTTTAAATAACACAAAATAGCACTCGGCGCCATTGTTAAAAGAAAAGTTTTAAATTAAGTGGTGTTAGTGCGAATAAATTAAAAAAATGGGGAGAGGCGACAGCGAAAAGTCGACTTGAGTCGACTTCCATAAGTTGAAACTCGATCACTAAAAATCTTAAAATTAAAATGCAGTAAATATGCTAAGCACAATTTAAAATGCTTTTACTTAAAACAGGTTAAGATTATATGAAAGTTCGGCAACAGCTTTGCAACTTTCGTACACTGAAAGCTCCGTTTACGACGTCAACGATCGAATATGATTCATATAGCACTTCCTAGTCGCTTTGCAAATGCAATTCGCATCCATTATATGAAGCAGTGAGCAAAGAATTATATACATATGTACACTGAGGGAAAAAATTATTAAAAACAATCAGAAATGTAATTGATCTTACTATAAACGTAAACGAAAGTACTGTAGATATATTGGTAAATATTCAATTTAGCGTTCGTTCTGAAAAAGCATCAGTGAAGTGAATAATCAAGATTGGAAAAAATATATTTTATTTTCATGTTGCCTGCAATGGAATTCGGACCCTGACCCTCACTGGATATCAACAAATCGTGGCAAGCATCTTTACGCACTCAGCTACAGCCTGCATATATTTTCAACTACTTTAAAAGGAATTTGGCTTAAACAACTTCAAAGTCAGTATGTTTCGTTTGAATGCACTTGTTTTCTGCACTTCACATGATTTTCGTATTTAAAAGACACAAAAAGAAAACATTATCATTTGCACATGTTGCCTCGGTTGGGACGTGAACCCGGAACTTCTGGAAGCTAACAAGTAACAGCGTGCACTTCTGCACGCTCAGCTACAGCCAGACATCTAAATGTGCTTTCAAATGCTCAGTTTGTATTGTGTGCTAGCAGCATGTTGACTGTCCGACTCTGCATTTAATTTCAACTACTTTAAAATGAATTTGGTTTAAACAACTTCAAAGTCAGTAAATATATTTCTTTTGAGTACGCTTGCGTTCTGCAATTCACAGAAGCTTCTTCATACTTCCAATACACAAATTGTTTCTTTGACTAAAAAGATAATCAAAATTCGAAACATTTACTCATTGCATTTGTTTTAAAGTAGTCTTTAAATTAGTTGATTTAAAAGCAAATCACTTGCTTCCATCAGGTTATGTACACTTACATAAACATGGTCAGATGTGAACATTCAAATACATGCGCGCGTGCTAAACTTTTGTATGAAAATATTATTTTTAAATACGAACATTTTTAAATGAAAATCAAATATAAAGTATTCATTTTTACTATGCATCAATTCCCTCAGTGTAGGTACATACATTTTACTTTTAAATATATATACATAAACATACATATATTTGTTTAGTTTAAAATAAACAGTGAACAATACAAGCACACGCTTTGCTCTACACGTAAACTCACATACATAAATATGTACACAATTTATTTGTAGTATCTTACATTAATTATACTTATTTTAAAGATACTAATACCAAGTTATTGATCAAATATTTTTTTATTCAAGCTTGCGCTACCAACTTGTAAACTAAGCGCAACAAAAAAAAAATATTTGAAATCTAGTTACTGATAAATTTTAGTTACGATAACTATTTAATAATAATTATAATCGTGGTAATATAAAAATTGCTTTACTTTGGTAAAAGTCATCATTTGTTCGGTATACTCAAACAATAATAGCTCTGCAAGCACACTCAAAAGCTTTCACGCACTTTTGCTGAGCTTTTAATGCGCTTAAATATATTTGGGTTTAAAAATTTTACCTTACATAGAAAAAAACCGAAATACAATTACGACTAAAAGGCGAAAATTATGCATAAGCTCTTAAAGAATTTGTTTATAATATTTACTTATTTGTTTGTTTTTTGTTTTTTTTTTTTTCTTTTTATGTTGAAGATATTGTTTATGCGTGTATTAAAGCAGCATTGGAGGCGTTGTAAGAACTAATGCGTTGAACACGTAAAGGAGTATGTTGTGTTGCCAACATGAAATTAACAACTACTTAATTTTAATAAAAAATTTTTTTTATTAATATTTTTATTTGCACGCCAGCAAAATGGAAACTACTCAACTTGTTTGAAAATTAGCCTAAACTTAGTTGTGTGAAATGAAATCGAAAAATTAGTAAAATAATTTCCTTACATAATTTACATACACAACTTATGCATGTACATATGTTTGTAATTAAATTTATTTGTGTGTGCTGCGCGTAAAGTTTACTCAAATGCAATTTTGTTAGGTTTTTGTGTGCGTTTTTAAATTATATTTCTTATTATTTTCTAAGTTAAACTTTTCTTATTTTTTAGCATTTTTTGCATGTTGATGGCACAATATCATTACATTTTTCATTTGTCAAGGTTTTTTTTCTTATTTTAGTTTCATTTTCTTATAATCTATTTTTTTTCTATTCAAACTAATTTTAGTTTTGTAGTTTTTTTGTTTAATTCTCTGCTTTGTTTTTCCTCATTTTCTATAGTTAATCTGCTGTGTACTGCTTCTCAGCAAGTCTCAATACATTTGCACTTTAGCTTTCTGAATGCTACGTATCCTGTTTATGCACCTTTCACTCATTTACTTTCGATATCCTTCCATGGCCTTTTTTGAAATGTTATTTACATGTGACGCTTCATATGCAACGCCAAGTGATCAGAACGCGAAAAACAACGATCGCAGTTACGGCATTTAAATGGTTTAGCACCCGTATGTTTGCGATAATGGCGCGTCAACTCGTCGCTGCGTGCAAAACGCCATTCACATCCTTCCCAGGAGCATTTGTACGGTTTCTCGCCTGTAACGAGATAAGAAGAAAGGAGGAAACAAAATAAGTAAAATTAGTATAAACATAATATGCATTTAGATAATTGGTTAAAATACATACATATGTACAAATACATATACAAAGCATTGTACACTCAGAAAAAAGCATTTCCTTAAAACTTAAAACAAGAAACCAGTTTCCTTATTTAAGAGTGTTTCGTCCTTAATATTACGAAAAATTTACTCAATTTGAGAAGTCTTTCCTTAATTCAGGTTCGTGCTCAAAATAGTGCGTCATTAATTTGTGGAAGTAAATATCACTAAGTAATAATTTCCTTAAATAATTTTGAATTTTGTCAGTGCTGTTAAGACAAAGTTAATTGCTTTCCTGGCAAATGTCGGCTATGGCGTCGCGTGAAGACTACTGCTTCTGGTTCTGAGATCGCAGGTTCGAATTCGATTGGAGGTGGCTAGAGTAAGGTAAGTCAATTATTTTAATTTAAATATGCATAGAATAATATATTTTTCCTAGCATCAAGGAAATTTTTTTCTGTGTATATATATCTATGCATGTTCATATTTATAAACTAATCGGGCAGATATGTTTTTGTAAATTTATTCACCAAAATTTAAAAGTCAGCGGTTTTTGCAATTCAATCGGGTTGAACTTCACTCGAAAGTGAATTGCAGGACCTTCCTGCAAGCAAGTTTTATCTATCAAATCTGTAAGCTTCATATATATATATATTTTTTTTTGTATGTATCAATGTTTAAAACGCAGCCCTTGAGAAAAGCTTTTTTTAAGTTTGCTATGATCATAAAGCTCTCATGCTGAGCTACTCTACATATCCAAAATATATATGAGTTTTACAAAAGCTCTGCACGAATGTCTATGAAACAGCCATGGGCAGAGAGAGCTTTTACTCTACACGCGACTATGCAAAATATATAGAAAGCTTAAAAGAGCTTTGCCAGTGGGCAAGGCGGTGCCCATAACCGTTATGAAATGAAATCTCCGATAGAAACGCGAACAGCGTGAAAGCTGTTTCTGATCGTACGCTGCTAAAATTTCTCTCTGATAAACCGTGCAAAAACTGTAACTGCGATCATTGTTTATTATATATACTTGGAACAGCTTCAAAAGAAATAGTTTTTCCATCGGGCCCGGGCTTTTTAAGGGACCCGGATTAAAAATTGTGCTGGAAAATAAATAATATATATTTTTCAAATTTTATAGATTCTATAAGCAAAGCTCTCTTCTGAGGGTCCAAATTATTGGGAGGGTATACAAAAAAACACCTTTTAAAAGTATCGATTACACAGGCCAAGTAAAATGGAAACACAGTTTGGTACGGAAAATGTTAAGGCTGTTTTGAAGACTTTTTGGAGCTGACTAAGAATCCGTAAGTACAAAGTTTCCATCGGCTCCAGAGTTTCAGAGAAATGAGAGTCTATCTTGATGCCATATTAGAGACTCTGCTTACATCGATTTGTAGCTCTGATAAAGCACTCAAAATCGCAAAATGGCACAATCCATTTCAGCGAGGCAGTAAAAAAATAGTAGAGGAATGAGCCCTCGCCAATGCGGGACAAAGGATACAACACGGTAGCTAGAAAAGTGATAGACGGCCTGCATACCCATTCTTAAAGTGTGCGAGATTTCCATTTTGAAAATGAAGCAATGTCTCTAGGTCTTTAATCGACGTTGAGGGTAAAACCCCGATATCATCATGCCCGTCACCCTTTGAGTGTATGCAAATAGCATTTAAAAATATTTGTATTGAAAGTAACATTGGATTCCAGAGCTTTGCTAGTGGTGTGTATAAAATCTTGCAATGACTAACAAATTAAATAACAACTTTACTTGTCATACTAAAACTTACTACACTACAACTCGTCTACACAGCGAAAGTATATTAAAATATAATTTTAAAACTTGCTGTGCGGATTTTTTTATTTTTCCTCCCACTCCATAGCTTACGAGTGGAGCATGCAAAAAAATAAAGCTTCATTTGAAAAGTATGAATGTTAAATAGAAAACTAAATTTTCTTACAACACAAAATTAAGAAACTTTTCGCATTTCGCTAAGAAAATATGCGCAAGAATAAACAAGGAACAATGAGAGAACTTACAGTTTCTACTTCAGTACGTCCAAGTAGTGCGCTAACAAATAGTACACAAGCAGTAAACCAAACAAATATTGAAAATAAGAAGCAATAGAAACAATAGCAATAGCGGCATAGCTGCACAGCTCACAAGTAACGACAAAGTAAATGAAAATTAAAATTTTGTAAAAGATGCCGAACAACTGTGAAACAATTAAAGAAAACAAAAGAATTATTATTATTTACAAGAAAGTCAAATACGGGTATTAAAAAAAAATTTAAATACGAAGTTAATATCCCTGCAGTAAATCGCGCTAGTTCAGAACTAGCGTAGAACTAGCTCTTTAAGAGGCGGTACTGGTTCTCGATCTATGCCAACGCAATGCTTTCAACTGTCTCTTTTTACATGGCGATGTCCTACGAAGTGGAAATTGCCACCTCTGCAGAACTTTCGAATTAGTTCTGAACTGGTTCCATTTTCGACAGTTCTGGGACGATTAGTTTTTTATGTGAACAAATTTTAAAACTAGATTACTGATTATTTTTTCTTTTCTAAACTGTTTCCATATTGTAGAGATTTTGATTAGTTATTAGATTTGTTGTTTAATTTTTTCTGTTCTTTTACAGATAGTGGTTTTACTTAATTTGTTTTATCCTTTTATTTAATTTATATTCAATTTGATAACTTTCTATTCAATTTTGAAGCGACACTCAACAATTTAAATGTATTAAATGATTTAATTTAAATCTGAAAATCACAACTTCCTCCACCGCGATTTGAACTCGCGACCAATTAAGTCGGACGTCTTCCCGCTGAGCTATTTATTTATTGTACGTAGTGTTCGTCCGACTCCACCATGTACTTGATGCCTGTACTCATTGAAAGTATTGAAGAGAATACCCAATGCTACTCAAAGTATCTCGAGGAAATACTCGATTCAACTTGTACTCGAAAGTACTCACACAAGAAATTTTAACTCGATGCCCGTTTACAAAATAACGACATAGTACAGTGGAGAAAGGCTTATGAAGAGCTGAAAATGCCTTTTGATATCCTTCTATTTTGAAATGGAGTTACTTGGAAGTGCTGATATAGGAGATGATAAGAAATGAGAAAGCTCTTTGTTTACTCGTGTTTGATTTTTCGGTTTCAAAACGATCTATAGACGACGCTTCCGCAAATCATAGGCTGGCTGCACAACCTCCTCTAATTCGATACGATTTTCACATATTGAATCGTTTCTTTCAAAAAATTACAAAAAATACTCGGTAATTGGTAGAGGTATTCGAGTACATGGTATCGTAACATCACTAATTGTACGAGAAGTGAGAATTTGTGCATATGCTTCTCAACAGAGCGCAACTAGCACACCAAAAAATTTAACTGTCACTCTGCGGTCGTTTTACACTAGTTCAGAGATAGTTCTGAAATGTATCGGACGGAACTAGCGCTTTAACAGACTGTCTCTAAATTTTTACTACGTACATACATACGTACAAACAAATATATAGTGTTTATGTATGGAGTATAATTATAATGCAGTTCGGAGTTGGAAAAGTAAAGTTAATGTTTATATTAAGTGAAAGATCTCAAAGTAGATGATCACAGCTTAGAATGAACACTTTGTACGGTGCATGTATGTAGATATGTATGTATATAGTTTACATACGCATGTAAATATGTTAAAAAAAAGTCACATTTGTAAACAATATCGATGCTTCTGATTTTAGTTATATTTGATTATGTCAAACCAATTACAATATGTTCCCCTTGCTGCTGCAAAGGGTATGCTGATGATCTCGGCTTGCAGGGCTAGTGTCCGGTGCTGATTGGCGTGAGTTTTTATGTAACGCTTATTTTGAAATATAGGCATATTTTTTTGCCATGCAAATCATTTATTGTGACTTAAATTTCACTGATATTTCTGGTAAGTTTATTGACTTCATTTTTTATTGTCTGCCGGTTATGTGCCTCTGTGGAATTCTCTTTCTACTTCCGCTACGCACTGAAACAGCCTGCAGCTTCCGGCGATGCATGAGCAAAGCACAGGTTACAGCAGAAAAAGAAAGGAATATCGTTTAGGCGTTTGAGCAGAGCAAACAAACAAATACAAAAGTAAAGGAAGCGTAAATTACTTTTATATGCGCCCTTGGAGTGTTGAAAATTTTATAAAGTGGCTACGTGTAGTAAGCAAAAATTTCAGGCTGTAGTAAATAGAGTTAATAATACATTTGTATTTTTAAGAAAAATTATTTAAATTAAGTAATACTCTTTATGCCCTTTAAAGTTCTTTCAGTTTTTAGAGAAAAAAATGTCAGTCTTTATCAAAGCGAGGTTTACAGTTTTCCAGATAAGAAAGTTTAAGAAATGCAATTAAATTTCGAATGAAGATTTCTTTAGTTGTAGATGCGAAATAGAGTGCAACTCAATAAAATAAAACTAATTTATGCATTTTTAACACAACTACAAAAAACAAAGGTGTAGTAGACAATAAAAAAACACAACAAAAAAAGCAGAGCTCTTCGTGGTCTGCTAAATTCTCGCTACACACCATGATTCGCACTTAGACGCCACTTTGTAAGCCACTTGCAACATGCCAGCAACAATTACCACAACTCAACGAACCCACGCTTGAAATGTCGACAATTTTGTTCATTGGTTTTTGGCCATTTCAATTACTTAAGCGTCGAAGCGGCTATAAAAATGCCAAAAAGGAGAATCGTTGGAAAAAGATTACAAATGTAGTCAAGTGAAAGGACACAAACAGACCATAAAAATGGAAAATTTCTGCAACAGTAAACGAATGACAAACGTACATACAATATGTTTGTTGCTTTTGTTATTGTACAACAAGCACAAGCGAACTAACGCGTAAAAGCTTAGAAGCATCGCTACAGTATTGCTAGCAAGTAACCACACTCTAGTGCCACTACCGTTACTTATGCTATGTACATCCGAGCCAAGATTTCCGGGCAACAAAAGCCAAACGCAAGAGTAAAGTGAGTTAGTGGCCGCCAGATTGAGTGGAGGAGCATTTAAAATGGCGATAAAATATCTAGAAGTAGCAGCTAGCAGCGAGGAAAACGAAATGCTGCGGTAATAGAAAATTCACCAAGAGAAAATTAAAAATTCCTTTAGAGCTTAAGACAAAAGGAGGCGGCAGGTTAAGCGTAAAGCGTAAGCAAGGAATGATAAACACTTTGGCGGTGGAGAGTTGAAGGACGCCGTTTGGAGACAGGGCCGTGCATATTGTCAATGCAGAGCAAGTAAAGTATAACAGAAAAATAAAGTAGCCAAAAATCTACGACAGTGTTTTTTAAAAGAAAAAAATAATGAAATGAAATGTATGTAAATTATTTTAAAGGATAGTAGTTATTAAAAAAAAAAATCGTACAAAATATGCACTTAAAAAAAATTATAATTCAATTACATAACTGTTAGCACCTAATCGGAATATTTTTGAAATTTTGAACTTTGGACCAAATTCAAAATGATATTGTTTGCCACTTATGCCTATTTATTAATTTTTAGAATACAGTTTATTCCCTCACAAATACCATCTCTATATTAATACGCTAACGAAATCCCATACAAATGTATTCCTCCCTACTGCTGCTATGAATTTTAAAATTATTTACCAGAATGTATATTACACCACCAAATATTATAAGTGACCTAGACGATCAACAGGTGCTGCTGGACATAAAAACTTCCCAAGCAAAATGAATAATTTTATAAAAAAAGTGAGGTGGTCGAATTTCGACAACGGGGCGATACTAGTATTAACTAAAGCTTAAAATTTTTTAGAACACTGAAAAAACAATGCAAAAAAAATTTGCATCCACATTTTTTGGCAGTATACAGTTTTTAATCTTTTAAGTTTTAGAAATTAGAATTTAGAAATTAAAGAAATTATGTAGCGTCCCATACGCTGAAGTTATTAGAAAGTGTTTTTCATGTCCCGGAGACCAAAGTTAGACAAAAGAGAAGAAGAAATATATTCTTCTGACCGAAGCTATTAAAAGGCACCAGATTATCTCAGCTAATCTGTAGAAAAGGGGAGACTTCGAACCAGGAAGCTGCATAGTTAGCATTTACACACATCATATATCGCTGGGAAATGCGCAGCGGACAAGCTTTGAAGGAGCAATTTTTAGTTTGTTGATTCCATGTATTCTCGAGAGATTTAAGCCTGTTCTAAGGTAGCTAAAACTGTTTCATATGGATCCAAGCTATACCTACAGTTAATGACTTTTGTTTTAGCTTCAACACTGCCCCGCTATTGCAAATACAATCTTTCTGCGTTCAGTTAAATTGGATTCTCTGATCATCTGTGATCTCCTACGATTCGCCAAGACAACAAAATGGGTCCACAACGTGAGAAATTCAGATAAGAGGAGTTTTTAGATCGCACTCATTACCAAAGTTGAAAACTTGTGGCAGCTTAGATGGGGTGCATGGCTCTCAACACAACGAGTCAACCTTCCGATAATTTGCTGAGTGTTTTCGAAAGGCATTCTTCCAAAGCACTTTAGAGGTGGATATATTACGTATTTCTCGTTGAACTAGAGACTCACAGTAATTCAATCCAGGTTAGGTAAATAAAGTTCTGTTGTCGGCTTTGCACTTTAGAAGGCTTAATTTTTGCCATATTCTGCCTTGTCTGTGTGGTACCAATTCCAACAAGTTATTAATTAACGTCTGGAACATTTCGGTTCTTAGAATAATAGTCATTAGCATGGGAATAGCTAGCAAACTTGATAATAATAGAATATTTCGTTTGGGATCCTCTCCCAGCTTACCAGAATTCATCGATGTCACAATTATTTTTAACCATTGTATTTTCTTGAAGTTGCGCCACTATGCGCAATAATGCAAAGACAAGACAACATCCAAGTAATACAATACAGTGCAGTGAAGTCAGAAGCTGCGATTACCACCGATATGAAAAAGAAAAGCATGCACCATTCTGCGACTGAGCCACATTCTGTGGTCTAGAGTAGAGCTTCAACAGAGCTTGTCACGTCAATTGTACGTGGAAGTGTATGAGTGAGCATTTAATGGCTACTAGACGATAAAACATACATATACACATACATACAGCTGTACATCCAGAACTAAGTATTTGCCCAAAAAAGTATGCAACTCCGATTAAAATAAAAGACACACTAACTGCATTTCGCGCAAAATCTTGCTGTATCCGGCAGTAGCTAACGAGAGTAAGCTTGTGAGTGAGTTAGCAATTCACAGCATGGCGACAGCTGCTGCTGATAAACCGTTGAGGTTACATTTTATCTGCGATTTAGGCAATAAATTTTCGTGTAATTTTATGGTTGCATTTTAAAAATGCATGCAACGTGCAGTGAACAGCGCCACAGCAGTGGTGGCAATCAGCTGCGGCAGCCAAGTGGCGTCACTAAATTTTTAAGTTGTATGCATTTTGTGGCCGCAGCAACATCCTACGAGAACTGCAAAAGAATACAGAAATATGTATGCAGACTCACATGTGTAAATACATACATATATGTATATATACACAGCAGCATGTGGCCATTTGGAGCGCTCGCTTGCCTGTCGTCGCCGTTAAGTTTCGTACGGCATTGCCGTTATTTACCGACTTGAATTTACAATCCTCTTTGTGCTTTATATGTGCTCATGAAACTGCATATGTAGATACATTTATATATATGTATATGCAAGCAACTACATATGGGGCGTTCCATCCCAGCAAAAAATCGGTAATCGCTTTTAGTGGTAACGTGTTCTAGAAGGCATAGCGTTATAATGCCTTCGAATTTTTTCGCTTCTTTTAGGCATTGCCAGTAATGCAAAGTAGAATGTGCTACAATATTTTATTTATCTCGCTTCTTCGTTTCATTTCGGGGAATGCAAAGTAGAATGTCCTATAATATTTATTTTTTAATTCGTTTCTTTGCTTAATTTCCGGGAATGCAAAGTAGAATGTCCTACAATATTTTATTTGTTTCGCTTCTTTGCGTCATTTCAGGTAATGCAAAGTAGAATGTCCTACAATATTTTATTCGTTTCGCTTCTTTGCTTCATTTCGGGGAATGCAAAGTAGAATGCTGCATCGTAGTCAGCTGAAAAATGGAATGAATATCCAAAAATTCTTTTTCTACCGTTACTTTCTGTGGAAATTTGTCTCGCATAAAAATCATGTTTTGCTTTGTTCAATTTGCAGCGAAGTTGAAGTCAGTCAATGAAGTGACGTACAAGAGTGAGGAAGTACAATTTTAAGCTTAATTAAATATGCATGTATGTACATACCGATTTTAAAGAAAATCTAAATACCTAAATACATACATATGTACGCTGATTTATAAAAATTTTAATTAATTTTAACCTTTTAAGACATTTTCTGATTTCAATTTAATATAAATAAGTATGTACTTATCTAGGCATTCTACATTAGTTTCTCTGTAAGGCATTCTTTGTTCGCTTCTCTGGATTCTGTTTATCCATGCGTTCTCCCTTCGTTTGAAGGTAATGCTGCGGGTAAGGGCTTACCTCCAATGACATGCCCATGTTAAAATAAGGCCTTCTTGAAGCGAAATGGTAAGCGATTCCCATCGCCTACCTCGTTTCCACTTTCGTTTCTGCGGTAATCGTGTTTTTTGCTGGGATACCAAACGCGCGGGTTTCACACTTTATGTGTTTGATTTGTTTAAAATTTTTAGGGTTGATGCATAAACATAAATAATAAGTAAATATGAAATTTGAGCTTGATTAATAAATTTTTAAAAACTTTAAAGCCAAAAAAACAAATCGAGTTAAACTTTTTTAAATATCTCGAGAACGGGGAGAGGAAAAAATTTAAAAAAAGCCCATATACCACCATGAAAATTTTCTATGAAAACAAATATTTTTAAAATTTATTTTTCTTTAAAATTTTTTTACATAAAAATTTTTTCATAAACAAAAATTAGTTTTTGAAAATATGCCATCTCAAAAAAAAAGTGAATAAAATCACAACGGTAGCTCTGGCTATTGCGCAATATTTAAGTATAGTTTTATTTGGTGCACTCTACAATAATTTGAGTTATGAATTTTTTTTAAGCCGAAGTTGAGTAAAATGAAAACATTACAAATCTACAAATTTTTAAAATATTTTTTTACCTTTTTTGAGATGGCATATTTTCAAAAACTAATTTTTTTATCAAAAAATTTTTATGTGAAAAATTTTTCAAGAAAATATTTTAAAAATATTTATTTTCATAGAGAATATGGATGTGTGTATGTGTGATTTTTTCAAATTTTTTCCCCCCTTTGTTCTCAAGATATTTGGAAAACTTTTAAAACGATTTGTTTTTGTTTTTGTGCTATAAAGTTTTTAAAAATGTATTATCAAGCTCAAATATCATATTTATTTATTATTTATGTTTATGCATCAACCCTAAAGATTTGAAACAAATCCAACACATGAAGTGTGAACCCCGTCTGTTTTGGTATGGAACGCCCCATATATAGAAGGTGCTCCAGCTTCTGGCATTCGTTCTTTATTCCAATTGTTTGCTGCAGATTGTCACAGCTTTCGTTCGAATGTGATTGTGTATGTGTGTATGTATGTGCGTGAACTTTATGTTATCCTTGTTCGCTGTCGTAACGTCTTTCTTCTTAAGTATAACAGTAGTTTTAGCTCATACAATACTTTCCTTCTTTTATTCTGTTGACTGACTCTATTTTATTGTTTTCCGCATAATTTTTTCTTCCTTTCTTGATTTTTCATTTATTTTTTTTAGTTTTTTCTCATTTGTGCGGAAACAAAATCTCATTTATTCCTCTTTACTGCTCGTTGTGTCCTGTCAAAGGCCAGCATGCATCCTGCACTTTAATATTTAACCTAATTTTTTTTTTGCTGGCATTTTATAAGGCGGTAGCCGCCAAAACCAATACCGACTGTGGTGACTGCAATGAACGCATCGTTTTGTGGTCCAAGTAAGTAAAAATATTCGAGTATTGTAATCATGTAATGACTTCATATGTATATGCAAGATTATCCATGGGGCAATTGAAGCTGAGCGCGTACGCATCCGTTCACGAACGGAAGGTATGAAATGCGCATAAAGTAGCAAAGTTGCGAATAACAAGGTGGACGGTAGGAAGTTTGTGAAGGAAAATGTTAATGCAGAATGTTTAGGGAAACTTTATTGAAAGTGAATAATTGCAAGTAAAGCAATCACGTAAGGTGAAATTATAAAACACTAGCACACTGTCCAAATTATTACGGGGCCAACTTTCCGATAAATACATATCTAAAACGGTATCCGGTAACATACATAAAAGTATTTATAACGATGAATTGATAAGCTTCCTCCTTTTTGAAGTTGATTAAAAAATTTAAAATTTGATGACATTTATGAATTGATAACTGCCTAGAACTCAATATGTATAAATGTAAGTTTACATATTGACATGAATTTTCTTATTTTATTCATAGGAATGATATTGAGAGTGAGGCTATGAAAGCTCCGTACGGTTAAGGCTACCGAAAATGCTTCTGCCAGCTTTTGCCAGTATATGCCAATTATTGTGAGCCTTAAAAATAATAAAAAAAAACATCTCCTCATTGGCAGCCAATTTAACTTTCACTAATGTTTTAGAAATTTATAAATTGAAAAAGACAATTAAACTTTTTACTAATTAAACAAGTTATTTAACAAATCCATTTACGTGAAAAATGAGCAAGATTCCTTATCAAATAATTGACGAGATACATATGTATGTAGTGTATATACAAATCGAATTAAGCTTTAGTGATACAAGTGATCTGTGTTTTAAAATGAATAGTGACTTGTCATGTTTGTTGCACTGAGCGAATAACAATGGCCTCTGTCTCAATGCTACAAAGTCGTATGTGTTGCCCATTGTGCAGAAAAATGTTTCGTGCTGCAAAATTCCTGCAATATGCATTGCGAACACTCCAATAAAGTCTGTGAGTAAAATTACTAATCTTGGCTTTGTAATTAGCTCCAACCTTACTGGTATCGACCACATTAACTCTGCTGTGGGTAGAGTATATGGTACTCTGCGTAGTTTAAGACAGTCTGTGCACTATACGCCTCTTCAAATTAGAATAAAACTTGCCATTCAATTCATATTGCCACTCATAACCTACTCAGAGTTAGTTTACAACACACTTGATTCTAGATCTGCTCATAAAATTGAAATTGCTTTCAATCATGTCACTCGTTATGATTATGGCTTGCGCAGGTTTGACCATATATGTATTTAGTTGGAGGTCTCGCCTTTTAGGCTGTAATATTCTTGATTCTCAGAAGGCTAGAAGTTGCATTTTCCTTTTCCGTCTGATGTCAGTAAAAACACCGTCATATTTGTACGAAAACTTGTATTTAGTAAATCTGTCCGTTCCTGTACCTTAACTGTACCCAGTTTTAATTATGTAACCTCTACAAGACTGTTTTTTTATCAACACTGTACGTACCTGGAATTCTATTCCGGCTACTATTAGAAACAGTCTTAACCAAAATAACTATAGGCGACTGCTTTATAGTTATTTCTCTAATAATAAAACTTAAATTGAGCATATATTTATTTTTTTAACTGAATATCTATAATAACTGTAAGCTACTTCTCTATTAACTTTGTAACGTTACTATTTATTTATATTTTCCTCTATATTTTTAATTTATATATGCATACTTGTAATGAGGAAATCATATAGACGTTATTGTATTCGTATGTCCTTTGTTTATAGTAATTATTGTTTGTTGTACTATAAAAGATGAGACATCTTATTGTACTAATTACAATCACTGAAATGAATAAATGAAATGAAATTAAATAAAGTCTATTTCTTCTATTTATTAGTACCTACGTTTATTATTTTTAAACATATTAAGGTTACATACACATATGCACATACATACAGTGACTCAAACCAATGACCATGTGTTAATTTATTTTTAAAAGTTCATAATTTCGGTGACGGATTTTTGCACTTTTTTCATGTAAGTAAGAAAAAGTAGCCTAAACAAAAAATTCTCGAAAGTCAACGCGATTTTGTATGCAATTGAAACTTGGACTAAAATTATGTGAGCAATAAAACTGCATATCCAGAAATGCTCCAAAGATACAGATTAAAAAGTTGAAATTTTGATGAAAGTTTGTTGAATTTTCCTACATTGTGTCAAAAGTTTGAAACTGTAATTGATATGGTTTTTTTTTTAAAGCTTGAAAGGTTCTTTTATACAAAAATATATTGCAAAAAACTTAGCTCGAAAAAATATTAAGAATATTTAAAAGAAATCAACACCTGGTCATTTGTGTGAGTCACTGTGTAAGTGTATGTATGACCATAGGTAACTTTTTGTATTTTGATTTGCATTTTTCGAATTTATTTACTCTCCTTTTGCCAAGAGTTCCATTGCCCCACCTCCTACCAGCAATCTTTTGGCGCTGCCGCACGTCGTTTATCTTTTGTCCTGCGCCATTTTATCTGATATCCTTGTTTGGCGATGCGCATTTCAAATTCAATACAGCCATTGGCGATTTGGTCCGCTCACCTCTAACGTCCGCCTCGTGCGCAACGCCACATGAATGATACTCGCTGGCTAGCAGCGTTTGCTTTCCACTGCACGATGCGTTATTTATGGTTTTGCCATCGATGCTGATGGCGAAAGCACTTTTGTAATCTTGCCAACAACAACAACCATTTCTAAAACATTATTGTCCTTTTTGTTGTTGTCAAATAGCAAAAAAACATAACAGCAACACACAACCGGAAATCAGAAACAGCAAAAACAAACTGCCGAACGATTGAAAATCCCCAATGACATTGCTTGGATGCTGTTGATACATACATACATACATTTGTATGCTTCTGTGTGATTGTTAGCTTGTATTGGATGCGGTTGTACAATCAGCTTGGCAACAGGCAACGCTCGTTACAGCTGCTGGCGGACATAAGTTAACGATTGTTCATTCAGGCAGCCAACAACCAGCGGGCGAGAGTTCATTGTAGCGCTTCTGATCAAGCAGAAGAAAGAACTGGTGGGAAATGAACATCACGACTAAGAACCTAGTCGCAGGTCGGGGTGTTAGAATTTTGTTTGGCGTTGGTCAAAGGGGGTGAAAGAAAGCTGATTGTAATACTACTAGTGGTTGCCTGACTAACTGGCTGCCTGCTTGTGACGCTGATTGCTGTATCAGTTAGCAGTTAAACGCCTGTGTGTAAAAGTGTGCGTGTGTGCGTTTGACGAAAGTGCAAAAGTGCAAAGTTGTTGAAAACTCTGGCAACATATTCGCCTAGTTTGGGGTTTTTGATGGCAGCTTTTAGTGGATTTTGTGATTTTGTTAGTTGCTAAGGATTTCCGACAATCGCTCCTTTGTTTGTATTAATGTAGGTATGTATGCTACGTACAAGCTTGTAGCGGTAAATATGGGATGCTTACTCGTTAAATGATACTCTTCGTGTGAGAAATCTAAGTTTTTGCTTCGTTAAATTTATTCAGCCCTTTTGAACTGGATTATTATCAAGGCTACACGTCTTCCTTAGTTTAATTGTCGATTCGGCATACAGACTTTTAAATTCTTTGTTAAATGTAAGCAGGCTTACAACAAAATATATACAACTATAAGCTGAATATTTCTAAAGCTCTATTAAGCCTGTTTCAAGGTCCTGAATAAACCCATATGTATTAATTTTGTTAATTTATTTACAATATTTATAATTCTACCAGCTCCAAAAAACTAAAGCATTTTTGTTTACCTAACAAAATTTTTGTTTTGTTGAACGAAAAGTTAGTTTACACTATTATTGGCTTTCTTATTATTTACAGCAATTTGCTTTATTTATTTAGGGTATTAAAGGATTATAGAAGTAGAAGAAGGTGGATTGTCATGCAACTAAACATTTGTTATTGCCGGAGGAAGTTTATTAAACACAATTTTATAAGCATAGCGATTTATTCTACGTGATTATGCTATAAAATAAATACACACAGTGCAATTGTGTATACAAATTAATTTCATTCAGAAAGGTTTAGTATATGGAGTTAGAAAAACTTTCAGGAGACCACAATAACGATAGAGGAGGTGAAAGAAATTTGTAACATAGTTAGTAGTTAGTTAATTCTTGGGTGTAACATAACAAAAGACACCGCGACCTAAAATATCTTTTGTGAATCTTAAAGAGATAATCCCCAACCTAATGTGGTCAAGATACCTTCGGCTTCCCTAATGAATCCTAAACGGGCATTAATAGGCGAATTCTTTACAATACCACCGACTTTTGAAGGCTTAAAATCGAGCAATCCTTGTCTGGCCAAAGCCAGTCAGTGACAGAGAATATGCTATGAAGTTTCATCATCTTCAAAGAAGGCCGGCATTCCCACTCTGTGATCACACCTATTCGGTGCAAAGTGGAATCTCAATTCGTTGTGACCAGTCAGGTACCCAGAAAGTAGCCGGATGCCATTTGTATTTTCTGAAATAAAATCTTTTATGTTGAAAAGCTGCCCAGCACTTAATGCGTTCAGAGTGTACCCACTCAGTAATTATGACTATTGAAGAGGATGAGCTGATACCACAGAATGGTCTTCTAATGTCAATTCGCCGGCGGCCTCATTGCCTTCGATTTCACAATAGCCTGGATGCCAAAATTTGTAGCATGTCAATGCAGTCTCTAACCAGGGGGGGCCCAGATGGCTGTTTGGCTATCTGAAAAGATTACCAGAAAGGCGCCCTTCAAACCCTTTTGAAGGTTTAATTTTGCGCAGCAAAAAATTGCGACTACTTCAGCCTAAAAAGCCATGATCCATTTGTCCATGCGAATTTCAAGTTAGCTTCTAGGTCCAAAAATACCAGCACTTGCTCTGTCCTCCATCCCTAAATTATCGCTGACCTAGTGTACGTAACTGGGATCAATTTCAGGAAGCCCATTTGCCTAACCTTCGCGATCGGAGATTATCGCTTAGAACTTTCTGACAAAGCAGACCACTTTAGTCATGGAATCAGAGATTCCGCATATTTCCCACCCTGGCATCTTCACAAGAATACCTGAATGGAGCCTGTGATGAAGCCGTCGTTAGATAGTCAAAGTTACAGCTCGCTCGTGGCTGGCATTTACTGGATAGAAATATGGAGAGAAGTTCATCCGAGAAGTGACTCTAGAGGCGCAGTTGAGCACATTCTTATAGATCCAGTAATGGATAGGCATGCAAATCTTTGCAGTTGGTTAAGGTGAATTATGACAGTTTTTTTGAAGTGTCTTCCACCGCCATGCTATGCATGCAGAAGACACAATCGGACGGACGATCATATGGTAGAGCCACTCTATCAGCCTTGAGCTTAAACCCCTTGTTCTTCCAAAAAAATAATAATAAATAAAATAATAAATAATAATAATAGAAGCAAATTATGGGTTTGTTTGGAGGGCAGAGGACTGTTGCATCGTGTGTTTAGAAAGGTGGAAATGTGAAGTCTAAAAGTAGACAGTAGACTCCATAATGGGTGTTAGGTTCATAATATAAGGGAAAAAATTGGGGAAACCTTTATAGTAATAATAAGAGAGTGGCAGTTTCTGGCGTACGCATTGATGTTGTCACAAAAAGGGAAGGGAACAACAATTTTACGCTTTTTTTATAGCACGAATACCCTGGGAAGTTTCCCATTGTCTGCCGAGGGGCGACCGCTATTAGAAACAACTATTTCTTTTCCTTTTTTTGAAGTTAATTGGAAGCTTGGCTCGATCCCAGGCCCTGCGGAATGTTAGTGCGCACTTCTATATCAGCAGAAATAAATCAAATCTCAAACGGTTACGGATCATTGAGTTTTAAGCTGTAAGACTACGTATGTTGAGATTACCCAACGCATCACTATGATCAAGACCACACATTAAAAAAAAAAAATATTGAATCTACTGATGTTTGGTTAAATAGCAACGTGCCTTCTCCTGGAAAATCTAGCATTGGCGCATAAACTATGACCCAACGGAGGACTTGTTTAAGTATTTGTAAAATAAATTTTTGTATTTGAAAAAAAAACGGCAACTTTTTGGTAACTTTTTATGTGCAATGCTTCAATTAACGCTTTACAGAGTATATAGCGCTAAAATTTGAGTGCCAGCAATTTTTGTTGAGCGCATTTAGAAGCTTAAGTAAAAATTTCGAGTTTTAGCATCCTTTCACAAGCAACAAAGAGCTTTCAGTATACGAAACTATTGCCAAATGCATGCACTTGTGTAGAAATTCAACAAAAAAATATCAATTTTTGGTGCTTGCCACTACAAATAATCGAAATTGACTTTTTTTAAAGTCCATTTCCAGCTGAGAGCAGTATTCAGTGTATGTCCAAATATTTCACATAAATGCTTTTGTTATCCACATTTTACGATACATTGAGTTATTGTTTTGTTCACTCTTCCAAGCACTTCGGCCTAAAAGCATCATATTGTGCAAGTGAAAACTGTTGAAAAATTTATCATCAAGCTCACTTGACAGCAAAACATTCAAAATTTCTGCACGAAAGCACAAACCTCCAATATTTCATATGTGCAAGTGCACATGTGTGGGAATATGTAGATAGGTATAGTTTGGGATGTGTATTCATATGTACATACATACTCGTACAAAGGCAGTTTTGCACTAAACCCATCAATTCTTACGACCCGGCAATTTCTCACCATAATTTTGATGAAATGACTGATTTTTGTGTTGAAAAGAGTCATATTTTATGTTGCAAAAATACATAGATATACAGAGATACACATGTATGTACGTACACAATTTTGTGTGCAAGTGTCGCAATTCACACATTTTGACATTCATTCCCATGGTTACGTTATCCGTTATCCTTTATGCGAATGTTGCTACCACCGTTTACTGCGTTGAGTGTGTGAAATTGTTGTTAGTAGGTATCCACAATTTCAGCATGGCCATAGGATTTGTGAGTATGTTTTTTTATTGTTTGATATATTACTAGGTTAAATATATTTATAGGTTTACTTCAAAATTCAAGCTAAGCATCTGCCTGTTGCTCAGCCTCTCTGATGACAGGGTCCTTAATCACTCTTCGAAAGATGGCACTGGCGAAAGACTGTGTATGTACATATGTTTGCTTGTAAGTATGTATGTATGTCATAACGCATCATCTTTGAATTGATGAGGGTGACTTGATCTAATAATTTTTATTGTTGCGGTGAATTTTATTGTGTTTGTGTATCTATTGGTCTTGTGTTGGTTAGTTAGTATGATGTATGACATTCACAAAAAAAGCAGTAATTTCTGAGCTTAAAGTGCTTCAGAACTCTGTGAAATATTAAACAAAAAAATTCAATAAACCTTCGTAAAAAGTTCTGGGCCACTTCGAACGGCGATTGTATTTTTAAGAGAAGCTGTTTTTCATTGCAGAAATACACTCAGAGGATTTTCATTGAATGAAAGCGGACAAAATTCTTCATAAACTGTATACTTATCACTTTTAGATAAGCCTGATGTTTTCTTAGAAATTAATTATTAATTAACTCCAAATTTTTGTTTTTATGAAAAATTAAACAAATTCAAAATTTCTACAGGGAAAATATTAAAAAATATAAGATTCTGTGTAAATGTTTTTAATTTGTGACAAAGCCTGTTCTGTTACAAAACATCGAGCTACTGATAAAGAAAATAGAAAGATAAATAAAAAGTGTATGAGTGGTCAAATGAAATGAGCAAATATTTTTTGTATGTGTGAAATGGGAGTAGGAACGAATATTACTCATACGCCATGTACATACACTTCTCCCTGCTCACTTTAATAGAAAATTTCCTTGCTTATTTTAATTTTACCACTCATTCGTTTTTATTTATCCAATGATTTTCTTCATTAGTAGCTTGATTTTTTTTGTAAGAGGCGTACCCAGAATGAAGATTTGATTTTGAGATCACGGAATCCCATAAGACAGGTCATGTCAGCTGACACGGTCTACGGTTTTACGTTTGATGGACTTTGGCGAGCCTAGGATATTGACCAAAAACTTTCACATTTCACACAGATATTTTTTAGAGCATAATGAACCATATTTTTGCTATTGCCAATCAAAATTCTAAAAAAGCGGATTTTCGGCTTTTTACTAAATCTGAAAAATCTGAAAATTTTGAACAAGAAATGTAAAATTTTGGAGAAAATTTGTTGCTTTTTTAAATTCCTGTACAAAGTTTGAAAATTGGATTTACTTATATGGTGTTTTTTATGTTATAGAGTGAGTTACATATATTGCATGTATAGTATATATGTTTTTATTTTTTTATAGTTATGGTAAGAACTACATACATGTATAAACATGTAAAACAATTAGCAATAATAACAATCTATAGCAAATAATTATTAGTTTGTATGAATGTATCTTTTCACATACAACACATATTTACAATCCATTTCACTTACCGGTATGCGTTCTCTGATGCGCTTTTAGATGTGAGCTTTTGGTATAAACTTTTTTGCAACCCAAAAATTGGCACTTGTGTATCCGGCGCTTGGCATCTGGACTGTGATCATGTAGTCGCTGGTGGTTTTTAGTAGTCACTGTATTGGTAGAGAATTGTAGAAAAAATTTAGCATAGATTTGTGTATTCATTCTAGCGATAAGATAATAGGAAATTTTTAATTTAATTAACTGGAAAGTAAAATTCAGCGGTTTAAATATTTATGGTGTTTTCGTTTCTACCAAAAAATATCACCTTTTAATTAATTGCCCCTTAAAGGGCAACATTTTTTAGAAGAAACAAAATGAGGCCGCGCTTGAATGAAACCCAATTCAGGTTATGTTCCTTATTAAATTTACTAAAAAATCTATCCATCTGCCACCCGGATAACCAGCAACGTATTTTGTCTAATATGGTTATCAAACGAGAGGTTAAATTTAGATTTGCACTAAAACTCTGGTCCATTTCACACTCAGGGCGAGCAAAAAGATTAATAATAAAAATGGCTGAGTGGCACCTCGCTTTTTCTTTATGCTACGTAAATGTATAAAAAAAAAATAAAAAATTTAATATCGAATTACAAACTAAAATTAGATGCTCATAAACAAAATCAAATTTTAAATACATCAACCGAAAAGATACAAGTAATTTGTAAGCAAAAAAAAAAAAGCAAAACCGACATCAATTCTCATATAAAAATTTAAGAGTACCGTTAATTTTTTAATGATCTAATGATCAGATCTCAACCAAATTATTATACCACCTTGAACTCCTTCTCTTTTTGAAGTCGGTTAAAAATAGATACGTTACAAAATAAGTCTCTATTTAAAGAAGGAAAAAAACAACATTTCATCCACTACTCTTTTCTCTCACTTCGGTAAATTTATTATATCTGCTATAACTACGGTGACCATTCGTACCGATTTTGGCGGGAAAGTACCGATTTCGAGAAAATTGTCCTACTGAATATTTTTTAAAAGTCGGGACGTATAAGTGTCCTGATTTTTCATATTTGTACTGATTATGCTCCGATTTTCAGTATTTTCTTTATTATTTTAAAAAGAGTCTCTCGATACTCTGACCCAAAAAATTTTTTTTTACAAACGTGGCAGCACATTCGTTGATCCTTGGTTATGTTTTATTCTGTTTTTTGATAAGTTTTTTTTCATGAAACGATTCTAGTTTGAGTTAAGTCAAATACTAATTCCCCCAAAAAATTCATGGATATGAAAAATATAAGCTGTTAATACATTAGCAAACATATAAATAGAGAAGAGACATTTTAACATTCTTTGGCTATTAGCCTTTCGATTATTTAATGTTTCCTTTTTTTTTAAGAAAGTGTAGCTGGTTATTTAACAAAGACCGTGCAAGTCAAGTTTCAAACGTTGTACAAAAATTAGCTAAGTTCGACAAAGTCTCATCAAAATTTTGAGCTTTTTAACTAGATTTCTTAAAAACATTATTAGTATGCAACTTTGCAGACCATTCAATTCAAAGTGCAAATTTTAAGAAGCTTGGACTTACCGTTGATTTTTGATAGTTTTTTTAGTGGACGGTGTTGCTAATTTAAATTGCCAATGATCAACAGTGAGTCCAAGCTACTTCAAACTTGCACTATGAATTGAATGGGCATACTCAAAACAATTCTAAAAAATCTGTTTAAAATGTTTATAAATTTTATCAGCATTTGTTAAACTTCAAAGTTTTGAAATTTTGATTTAATTAGTTTTTTTTTCAGATAATGAGCTATATTTTCATAAAAAAAAAAAATATTTGTTTTTTAATAAAGAAAAATAGCCACAACTTATACGTTTTTGCTATAATTTTTCAAATCTTGTGTTCGGATTCGATGCATTACAAATGTCCCGATTTTTGCCCACAGAAATCTGGTCACCGTAGCTATAACTTAATTTTTAAGCATTTTTATCTTCATGGATGGTAACTCTACTCACATGCGGTCACTTGTGGATTCTGCAGCTGGGTGCCACGCTGTGCGATCTGCGCTGCTGTCACCGCCATATTCATCACATGTTGTTGTATTTGTTGCTGTTGTTGCTTAGACGTAGACGTCTCATTCAACATTGCTGCTGCCACACTCCCACTACCGCTATTCTGCATTTGTATGACGCGCGCCAAACTAATACCGCCACTTTTCGTGCCATTCGCCGATGTAAGACGAACAATGGTGCTGCGCGGAATGTTGCTATGTACCGTAGACGGGGATGATGACGATGACGATGAAGACGATACTGATGGCTGTGACTGTGTGATTGGTTGTTGCGGATGTGGTTCGG
>NW_016157221.1:370254-387600 GCF_001687245.7 Rhagoletis zephyria | reverse complement strand
GACGTATAAGTGTCCTGATTTTTCATATTTGTACTGATTATGCTCCGATTTTCAGTATTTTCTTTATTATTTTAAAAAGAGTCTCTCGATACTCTGACCCAAATTTTTTTTTTTTACAAACGTGGCAGCACATTCGTTGATCCTTGGTTATGTTTTATTCTTTATTCTTTTTATATGATTCTAGTTTGAGTTAAGTCAAATACTAATTCCCCCAAAAAATTCATGGATATGAAAAATATAAGCTGTTAATACATTAGCAAACATATAAATAGAGAAGAGACATTTTAACATTCTTTGGCTATTAGCCTTTCGATTATTTAATGTTTCCTTTTTTTTTAAGAAAGTGTAGCTGGTTATTTAACAAAGACCGTGCAAGTCAAGTTTCAAACGTTGTACAAAAATTAGCTAAGTTCGACAAAGTCTCATCAAAATTTTGAGCTTTTTAACTAGATTTCTTAAAAACATTATTAGTATGCAACTTTGCAGACCATTCAATTCAAAGTGCAAATTTTAAGAAGCTTGGACTTACCGTTGATTTTTGATAGTTTTTTTAGTGGACGGTGTTGCTAATTTAAATTGCCAATGATCAACAGTGAGTCCAAGCTACTTCAAACTTGCACTATGAATTGAATGGGCATACTCAAAACAATTCTAAAAAATCTGTTTAAAATGTTTATAAATTTTATCAGCATTTGTTAAACTTCAAAGTTTTGAAATTTTGATTTAATTAGTTTTTTTTTCAGATAATGAGCTATATTTTCATAAAAAAAAAAAATATTTGTTTTTTAATAAAGAAAAATAGCCACAACTTATACGTTTTTGCTATAATTTTTCAAATCTTGTGTTCGGATTCGATGCATTACAAATGTCCCGATTTTTGCCCACAGAAATCTGGTCACCGTAGCTATAACTTAATTTTTAAGCATTTTTATCTTCATGGATGGTAACTCTACTCACATGCGGTCACTTGTGGATTCTGCAGCTGGGTGCCACGCTGTGCGATCTGCGCTGCTGTCACCGCCATATTCATCACATGTTGTTGTATTTGTTGCTGTTGTTGCTTAGACGTAGACGTCTCATTCAACATTGCTGCTGCCACACTCCCACTACCGCTATTCTGCATTTGTATGACGCGCGCCAAACTAATACCGCCACTTTTCGTGCCATTCGCCGATGTAAGACGAACAATGGTGCTGCGCGGAATGTTGCTATGTACCGTAGACGGGGATGATGACGATGACGATGAAGACGATACTGATGGCTGTGACTGTGTGATTGGTTGTTGCGGATGTGGTTCGGTATTGGTGCCAGCGCTGGCAGTTTGTATACTCAAATGTGACTTTTGTTGTTGTTGATGTTGTTGCAGGTGCTGCTGTCGCTGTTGCTGTTGTAGCAGAGGAACTGTAGTCGACGTCAGTGTAGGATTCTTGCTGCTATTGACCAGTGTCGTTACAGCACTGGAGAAGCGTAGTATGGCGGTAGAAGTCGGCGTTCCAGCAGAATATTGCGTTTGGCCGAGACGTTGTTGCTGCTGCTGCTGCTGTTGTTGTTGCTGAATAAGTGCTGCCAATTCAGTAGCACTCAGAGTGCTAGCATCGATCTGTTGCTGTTGCTGTTGCTGTTGTTGTTGCTGCTGCGCGTTGTTTGAGTTGCTGGTACGTATAGATTCGGGTGAGGATGGCGGCGTTAACGTCGGCAACATGTAATCGTGCGGACTTGTACTGCTGCTGCTGTTACTTTGATTGTTATTGTTGTTGTTGTTGTTATGGCCACTACTGACGCTAACATTAATGCCATTAGCACGACTACCAGCGCCTTTATTATGCGCCTTTGTGGCGATCACACGCACCTTGATACCCTTCTCCGATACCGTCGAAAGAGTGGTTCCCATATTGGTGGCAGCATTGATAGGTCCCGCTACCGGCGTGGGCGTGCTCGAGGCAGATCCACATGGTGAATAGGCGAGTGAAGTGGCAGCAGCATTGCCCAGCGATGTAGCCAACGCCGATGCTGTGAATTTCTCCTCGCAACTGTCTGAATGCAGCTCGTCATCCTCCTCGTCGATGCGTTCCTTTTTGACCACAACTGAACAGCTAAGAGCTTGAGAGCCGCTGCTGTCCCACGACATGCCCGAACATGTCGACGATACTGACGATGTGGTCGAAACTGAATCGAGATTTTGCTCTTTGATTTTTAGCTCTTCCAAAATGCGCGCTGGTGCCGATAGCAGATCCCAAGCGGTGTCGATCTCGGAGTGGATTTTCTTGTAGGACTGCAATTTGGGTTCATCGCGCAGGTAACGCTCCAACTCGTACCATGTCTAGAAGTAGAATAGATATAAATATAGGTAATTAGTTTCAGGAATATTTAATTTTTCAAAGGGTATTTGGGAATAAAATATTGTAGATATATATGTTCGGAGTATTATATAAGTTCAGTTCAGTTTTAGAGGGAATATGAAGTTTGTGTAGATAAGATCACGCTTAGCTATGTTGCTTTTCAACTTGAGGGTCGCCAATTTATTTTGCGGTAGAAAATAATACAGAGCTTTAGCTGTTCTGAAGTTTATTCGCCCTCATAATCTTTTAAGAAAAAAAAAATACAGCAACTTTAAGACATTCTTTTAGTCTTAGAATAAGAAATTTTAATGTTTTTATTCCAAGAGTGCACTAATTTTTGCTAGATGGGTATCAAAAATATACACAAATAAACTATAAGCTGAGTTCGCTGTGCTGCATATAGAAAATTTCACATCTGCATGAGTATTCGTACGCCTAAGTGTGTGTGGAAAAATCTGCAACACAAAAGACCTGCTTAAATGGGATATGAATCAGCAGCAAAGCAATTTCACTCACTCATGTGTGATGATTAATAGCGGATGTTATGAGCGTACTTTCAGCATACGTATGCAATGTATGCATGTATGTATGTGTGAGTATACATACAAATCCAAAATGATTGCTAAAACCATTATAAATGGCTGTTTTGCATTTGAGTTTAGGATGAACAAGGCGGAATGCATTGTACGACGCACGCTAGGGCAGGAGACCTTCATAACTGTCATTAAATAAACTAAAGCTATTAGATAATCTAAAGTGGATCGAGTATTTGCTTATAAAAAAAAATATACTCAAAAATCAGCAGTAAGTCTCAGCTACTTCAAGTTTGCAATTTCTTAAAACTAAAAGGGCGACAAAACTGCATACTCAAAATTTTTCTTAAAATCGAATTTAAAAGCATTGAAATTTTTCGAAACTTTGTTCAATTCCTTGTAACTTGGTTAGTTTTCCCATTAAACAATATGGTGAAAGTATCCTGAAATCAATATATTTTTTTTTTTAATTTTTGACAGCTTTTAAGTTTATCTACCCCATTGTGCGACGGTAGGAATACCTATAGTAGGAGAATCACTTGATATCCTATTTTCTTTGATTGATGATAATTGTTTTAAGCGATTGATTGAGATTAGAGCCAATTAGAACGACAGTACAAAGATATTTCGCTTAGATTACTTAAACCACAGCGTAGTTAACATGAATCTGATGATTGTAATTAGCTAATCGGGTTGCGTTCAATACGCAAATTTCCTGTGCATGATGTGCTTCATTATATAAAAATTGCCGTAGAGATTTTTAGAACTGTACTTCTACAAAAGATTTCCTCACTATTGAAACAATGTTACAACGCACCACCGAAAATGAGAAACTTTTCTCCTCGGGCTAATAATACTGTAAGGAAAATCGACACTTTTGATATGACACAAAAAAAATGGCGAAATTCGTAAACTTAATATTGGGTCGTGGATTATGGATCTGTACACCGTTTTTGCAAATCCGCCCATTTTCCCAAGATATTTTAATTTGAATGTACAAAAATTCAAACTTTAAGATTAACTACTATCCGGCTCTCAGGAAAACCAAAAACTCCATATAAATAAGTACGCAGTTCTTAAGAAATTTACTACGCTTTCTACTACAGTTTTCAACCCATTTTGTACAAGAAATATACGCCCGGTCCATTATTTCGTGAGAAAAGAGTGGGACATCAGGCTGCTAAATATCAGAAGCCAAGATTTCTTGGACTCACACACGAAATACTCGCATATTTTTCTTTCAAAAAAGCTCTGACATTTACTTGTAATCCATGTTGTAGGAATTTGTAGAATGAACGCAACAAAATAAGATTTGTAAAACTAATATTGCAGATTCTACGACAAATAAGTACACTTGATACTAAGGAACCGTAAGACTGCTTTCATCAAAAACTTAGAGATTTACGAGAGAAAAATAGTGACGATGCGCCATTGGTAACTGAAGAGATTGTGGACAACCACGGACATGATGGAACTCCAGATGACCACGAAGTAGAAGAAATCCAGTTACCACAATACGACCCGGAAGATGAAATTGAAGATGATGAAGAACTTGATGATTTAGTATGCCAAACCGAGGAAACTATACTGGCAAAGGTGGAACAATTTGGTCTACTGAACCCACAACATACTACTCAGATAATTATTCGTGAAACAAATCAATGTGAAGAACATTGGAGTACACAAAAACCCAACAAGAGAACTGTAACTATAGAAAGCCAAAGCAAAAAGTAAATTTTATGCGTATTCGGGTCTTATTTTGCTAAGTGACGTGACTCATTCATTCATTTGTAAAAAACAACCTCAAATCCGATATGTCGTTCTGCAATAAGTGTATGACGTTTTTTTTTTTTATGATCAGCACCAACCTACATAGCAATGATATAGCCGGAGCCAACGCCAATGCTGATGGGCAACTGCATCTACTCCATGGCGTAATTATACACACCATATATACCACCAAAACCTGCTAAATATGAAATAAAAGTGTGGTGGATATGAAACTCCATATGGAACAATCCATCTCAGGAGATGTTTACAAACCGACGTGGGAATAAAGAAATCTCCTTTTATCATTTTAGCGAGAAACTGGCGAAGCCGGAAATAGATGTTACAGCTAATACTGGTCGAATATCCATAATATTCTCTACACGCAACGCCAATGGTGCACTAAATGCTGGTTCCTCTAGGATAATGGATGGCGAGGAAGAACACACAGCGCGGGCAGAATAAAAGAAAAGGATAATTTCACTATATATGAGACAAAAGACGCCGGATACGGAAAGCCTACATATCGCGAAAAACACCCGTGTGTGCAGAAAATTCTTCCAATATGCCGCATTGCAATAGATGTAGTTAAAAACTTTATAGTTTCCTATTTATTAATATATTTCATCTTATTATATTGTCATTCAATTTTTGTATTATTTTTTAATTTTAAACGCACTACAGTTTTCTTCTCAATGGTAGCAACATATTTGCATGCGTTTCCATGTGCATACCCGGGTATGTAGCTGTTGACGTAAGAAATAGAAATCGAAAAATGGACAAATACCTAACCCAGGTAGTCAAATCTTTCTCTTGGGAATATGGTGTAAAACACTTTTGTTGAGGATGTCATGCAATTTTAGGACAATCCGACTGGTAATTTCCAAGATATAACGATTTGAAAAGGCAAAACATATCCGGGTCTGTTGCTTTGGAGATAAAGGTTAACAAGAAGAAATTAAAAAAATAACAAATCTTTTGTGATTTTTCATTAGAATTAAAGCCTGGTTTTTGCAAAAAAGTAAAACTACCAACGATGTAAATCAATGGGTAAATAAGCATTTTTGAATGGTCAAATGAAAATGTGCGAAAATTGCTCGTATAAAATATGTATGTAGGAGCATGGCCGTTTATGAAAAAGATTTTTCTATGGAGAAATGCACTTGGAGATTAGCCATTCCCTGCCGAGGGTCGACCGCGGTTAGAAAACCCTTTCCCTAAATTAGATGTTGGTGAAACCAGTTATACTAACTTAATGCAACCAGTTGCTAGTGGATTTCGCTCTATAGGTAGGAGTGATAGCAAATAAGAACAGGTGAATATATATATGGAGATCAATGCTTCTTTGCAGATCCAGCCATTTGGCTTATTTGTTGCTAATTTTATCAACGACGATATTTTTTCGTCATCGTTATCTTTATAAATGTAGCAATTGATATGCTTGGTTTATACATTTTTTAATATCGCAATTTTGACAAATTAACTACACGTCAGAAAACCTCCTTAGGCGCTATATATGCATGTATGTACATGTACCCGTTTCTATTTTTTTCCATATGGCCATCTGTATGTTTTTTAAAGGCGCTAACCCCCCAAAGTATGCTACCGAAAAAATACGCTTCATACTTTATGATTTAAATGGATCGATTGCTGATCAAAGTTAAAATATAATAAAAAGAACCATGCGAGCCCAACAATAACAAGAATAAATTGTTTCCTTTGCTACTTGTGTAATACATCGGCATTATATCCATAACAATAAAATTGAATGTTAAAACAAATAAGCAACGTTTTCATCGCCATACAGAAGAGATTATTTTTGAGTTTTCAATGTGATGCATGAGCAGCACAACAGGGACAACAGCAATAAGAACATAAATAAACTAAAACAACAAACAGCAGAATGGAAAATAAATATTTTACCACTTTATTCGCAGTCAACTAGCTCGCTGCGGATGAGATGTATGTATGCCTATCAATTTTTGGCTATTACGAGTATAGCAAACAAAGCGCATGAGCGCACATTTTTGATGAACGCTGATATGTATGTTTAAGCGCGTGTTTTTGTGTGTGTGTGGCTGGTTCAATATTTGCTGATTGTTGCTTGCCTGTCGTTATTGTTATTACTACTGCATAATTTATGTGTATGCATGTGAGTGTTTTTATTGCATGCGCAGAGTTTTGTTTTGCTCTTTTAGTCGAAATCCTTTATTCTTTATAGCTATTGTGCATATTTATTGATTGATTGTTTTGTGCTGAAGTGAAAACTGTAGAATTTTGCGGAATTATGACGCATTTTGATGCAGGAAAACGGATATAGTTCTATACGTAAAGGATAGAGTAACTATTTAGAGGAGAGGAGAGACACATATGTATATCAACATGAATAGATTAAAACGGAATGAAGTGAAATGAAATGAATGGAATTGAAATGAATTTTGAAAGTATTTTAATGAAATGGAATTTAACGGTATGAAAAGAAAGTGCAAGGAGCGCTTTGGAATGAAATGGGATAAAATTAAATTAAATGAAATGAAATGAAACGAAGAAGAGTGTAATGGAATGGAGTGAAATTTATAGGATCCGCATTAAATAGAAAGGAAGAATAACTAGAAATGGAATGATTGAGATGAAATAAAATGAGCTGAATGAAACTTAACTCAGTAAAGTAGAAGATGTAAAGTGAATGATTTTGTTACCAAAAATCGTTGCCGCTTCTAATAAACGCGATACTAGGTAGAGTTAAGCGATGCCATTATATTCAGCTATTTAGCATGGATTTTTGTAGGAATACGGGTATTACGTATTTCACAGGGTATAATGTTGCTCTACCTAATTCAGCGGTTACAATGTGCACATATATCTATGATCTGAACTTTAATCAGTTCAGGAAAATCACAAGTAATAGAGAGGAACGGAATGAAGTTGCATGCAAGGAAGTGAAGCGGAATTATGGAATGATAGGAAATGGAGATAAATGACGTGACTTTGACAGAAATTAAACAAAATGAAACGGAGCGTAATATAATGGAACAAAATTACCCAGAATGAAATAGAAAAACAACTAAATGGAATGAAATGCAATGAAACCGATGGGAATATAACGAAATGAAATGAAACGAAATTTAATAACTGAACGCAGGCTACCAGAATGGAACAACATAAAATGCAATGAAATAATTCCAACAATTATACCCTTTTTTCTTTTTACTTTATTCACCATTTCTTCAATGACAGAAGATACATCCTTCTAAATATGTGAGAAACATATGTATGTAGGCGTCATCCATGGCGACAAACTTTCATACAAACCGCAACTAGATAATGGGGGAGCTTACACGAAATCATTTCAAAGCCCATTCTAACACACGCAGCGCCTCTTTGATCGAATAAAACATAGACGCAATATACACAGGCTAAGCTTAGAAAACTTCAATTACATCCATGCATGGCAATCAATAGTGCAGTGAGCATCAATTGCAGCAAGATTCGGCAGAGGGTAAAAGATTGATAGAAAAAGAGGAAGCACTGCGCATAAAGTTCATGGATCAATATCTTTGGAGGTATAAATTCACGCACAACTTTAAGCTTCTGAATCAAGTATTTAGGACAATGGGCGACCAAAATTTGAAAGATAGCCACATTTGGTATACTTATTGGCATAAACAGACATTGGCTGAACTCTTTCCAGTAAGCAGCTTATGCCGGTAACTGGAACGCTGCACAGTGGAATTTCGGCGGAGAAAATCAGTGTTTTGAATATTCAATTCTTATATTTGGTTGGCTTGGCAAGCAATATTTGTGTAAGAAAAATTTACTGTCACTTTTTACGAAAATTGACAATTTTATACAAAATAAGAGTAACAGAAGTCAGAAGAATTTGATTCAACTAAAACTGACTGAGGCTTTTGCTAAATGTGGTTTTCTAATAACCTTTAATTTAATTTTTTTTTTGTATGTTCATATGAAAATATATAACACAAGTTTTTCTTTATAAATGCCCAGTTTGACACTTACTTTTCGCGTTTTTTCTTGATTTACGTTCATAAATGTTGTATACGGAAATAATTGCATTGGTCTACTTTTCATGCCAGTGCTGGCATAGAAAACATTTTTTGAACTGAAAGTAGAAAATAACTTTTAAAAACAATGTACGAGTGAACCACAAATTGGCACATTTAAATTTGATTGCCTTGTTCTCACTTTAATTTCAGATACTTGAAGTGCAGGGCCCAAAAAAAAAAAATAATATACATATATAAACATGTAAACATATAACATATAAATTTAAACATATTCAAACAAAGAATTACAGAGCCAAAATGAGTTCCAAACAAGAAGTTAGCAGATATGTATCTAAATAAAAAGTTTCATATTTCTCCTGAAATAAATAAGAAACAAACTTTTTAATGCGGGCAACCAACAATACACGGCGATAGACGACTATAGCGGCGTATATACATACATACATATGTATATAAATAGAAGGAAAAAATGCTTACATGTGCGTGAAATGAAACTTCTAACATATAAATAAATATCAACCAGAGAGTGCGACACATGCATACCTAGATTCATATCTACGTAGTAGATATATACAACTTGGTACTTCTTGCGACAACATGGCGTATGAGTGATACATATACGTAAATAACATGCGCATCTCTGCTGGTGTTGCGTGCATCTCTACACGAATGTTTGGCAAGTTCTGTGTGACATGCGTAATTTCAACAGCAACGCTGTCACAAGCACAAAACTTTTAATGCAAAAATTATTGGCTATTTGGAAGCGTCAGAAAGAAAGAAGAAAATAAATAAAACGAAAAAGAAAATATTGCTTGGAAAATTAAGTTCATGGGAAAAGTAAATAACCATTGTCCTTATTGATATACAAACTTATATACATGCTAAAAAAATTTAGTGCTCTAAATATCTTATTTTTGTCGCATTTTATTGATACTTTCACCGCTAATTCTTAATAATGCCTTGATAAAGCGTCAAACTTTGTAGCAAATAAAGCTTCTTACGAGTACTTTTGTGCAAATAAGGAGATTATTGGAAAAATTTGGCAGATTTTTTTTTTTTAACTTAAGTATGATTAAATGGGAGCGAAATACTAGGAAATTGTTTAATAAAGCAAATTAAATGCATGAAATCGTATTTCCATTAGACATAAAATGGCAATCAGTTTTATTGAAAATTTGAACAGTGAATAATATTTGTGTTACCGTTAAGCCTTGATCCTATCTCGGCAAGCGGTTCAAAAATGCGCTACTATCTCAGAAAACTTTTCTAGAACGCCCTACTTCAGAATTTGGTTCAAGAGTGCCTTATTTCAGAATTTGATTGAAAAATGGCCTATTTCACCGGATCCGGTCCGGTTTGTACGGCAATGAACCTACTACCTACTCATATGAAAGGTATGGTATGATTCCTTCTAAAAATGCTACATATTTTTTTCCTCGATAGTCAATATGGTCTTATAGAATTTGGAAACCAGCAATAAAGGTCTGATTTCACTGGCATCACTGGGCTTTTTGCTGCTTTCCTGTTCATATCAATAACTAATGAATGGAAAATTTGTCATATTTATCCTAGGTATAAAAAAATTGCATAGGATTCTCAGTCCCCAAGTTCTGTGTGCCGATGCTAAACAGCAAAAAAAGGATGATATTCTTAGCCTTCCGTGCGCTTAATGGGGTCTGAGAGACCCGACATATTTTCAAAAGACCACACGTATTGTAATGTGAGCCTTAACAGGGCATTAGTAGCTAAAGTTCGATTAATGCGCAGGCCAACGCCACCTAAGTTTTAGTGTGTAGTGCGATTTTGTGTAAACATGGCGTATCTACATGCGAAGCCTAAGTGGCTTATGGTTTAATTTAATTACGTTACAACTTGTAGCTACCAATACCAGAGAACTTATTTGGGTTAAATGTAATCATACATTGCCTTTGTAATAGCAAGAAACTTTATTTAGGGAATGCCGGTGAAGTCACAATACTTGCTTAGTAATTACATATAATGAATCTTAACTAGAAAATTTGCTACGTGCATATATCAATCTGACCAACAGAAACTCATGACTATGCATACCATCGTTATTCCTCTATCACTCTCAGCACTTAAGTAAATAGTGCTTACTTACTCTACTACTTGAAATTGTATTTAAGCATTGCATATTTAATGGCGTTATACCTGTGCAAATAACTATCAGTAATAAGTCACTTTTCATAATTTGCAACATGACAAGTTACAAGAGGCTAAACAAATAAGTATCTGTTTGCTTAATAAATATAGATGAATGACAAATATATTTATGCACGCTTCTGGTTACAGAGCAGACGAGTAATAACGCTCATTTAAATCACAAATCTTTGTTTGTATGCACATGCACACAGATGTACATATTTGTGTATGTATGTACATAATTCATAATTATAAGCATTGTGTGCCAGCCTAACGGCATATGCACGTAATGCCAACAATATTTCAAAGCTATTAAGAGCATATATTATTATGCAAACCTGCACACACACACACACGCATATGCATTGCATTGGAGGAATTTATGCCGGCTTTTGTGCATACATACAATATATATACACATAGACATAAAGAGTATACTGGTACACATACATGTATGTATGTACATACCCTGCAGAAAAAAAATATCAATTGGTTAAAATAACCAACTTACAGTTAGCTTGTTTTGCGGGATTTCGATAAATAACTAACTTTTAATTAGCTCTGACAAAATTAAAAAAATAAAAATTTTTTAAATTTTTTTTGGTTTTATAGATACCACTTAGGGCTGTGCGATTATTCGATTACTCGAGCAAGTTGGTTAATCAATTATTCGGTTAATCAATTACTCGAGTAATCAAGATTTTGATTACTCAAAACGATGATTAATCGAGTTACTTGAAATATGATTACTCAAAAAAAATAATTTTGCTCGTTAAAAGAGTTTGCTTTGGAAAATGCTTATTTTCTTTTTTACATTCTGTATATGAAAAAAATTGTTTGCTTTAATTTTTGAAAACAGAAACGTTGTTTTCAAAGTATCAAGGAACTTTAACTACTTTATACATATGTAAAGAGTTGAAATGTTGATTACTCATTTTACTCGAAATGTTGATTAATCATAAAGCAAATTACTCAAATATTTTTGTTTTTGGTTAATCAAAAATCTTGATTACTCGAGTAACTGAACTTTTGAGTAATCATAATTTCCAATTAATCGAATAATTGAGTTATTTACTTTATGATTAATTAAAATTTTGAGTATTCAATTAATCGCACAGCCCTAATAGAACTACTTAAAATTTTTTGTTCAACTTGGACCACAAAGAATGAAATAAAACTTTCTTAACGTAGAAGTTTATCTTGATTTCAATTAACATAATTTATAACAATTTTAATAAAATTATACTCAAAAGTTTTATGTGTAAGACAATTTTAAGTTATAGGCTTTCTATTAAACTAGGTCTAAATTCGAAAATGCATGCAATAGCTGCGTTAGTAGGCTTAAAAATTTTGTAATATAATTCTCTTTAACATAGGGTGGCTAACTTTTTTTCATCCGTAAACTTTTTCTAATTTCGAGGCGGTCGAATCTGAAACTTTGTAAATAATAACGATTTTTGTTTTTATTTTTCTTCATGTTTTTTGCTATTTCATTATTGGTGATTTTCTTTGTCGAGTAGTGTAGTTTATGACCAAAAGAAGATAGCTACAAGTCAGTTGACATCTAATGCAGAGGAATCCAGTGATCACTATTTTGCGGCTATCGCCTTTCAAAAGTATGTAGATAGTTACGGCCAAAGGAAATAGTTAATAAATAGTTACCTCTAGCCGACTGCTAGTTAGCTACAATCTAGTCCCATTTCCTGCAGGGTATATATGCATCTAAATACATATGTACATACACATTCCCAAATCTTTGCAGTTTTCCATTTAATACCTTCCAAAATAATTTGGTCTCTACACAGTCCTACATTGCTGCGAATTATTACACCAAATATTTTAGTTAGCATTTTGTTGTTACTTCTGTTATGCCATTGTTAATGATGCTGGTAATGTTTGACAGCTTGACAATTTGTTTTTGTTTGCTCACCTTGAAACGACTATTGCCAATGACGTTGATTGCTTCGTAGCTACACATACATATGCACCATATCTACATACGTTCACCATCGTTCTTGCCAGTTGCTGCAAATAATGTTGCAAATGTTTATAATGATGATTGCTGTCATAGACAATCAGGCAGCGTTAACTTGTATTTTTGTTGCTTCACAAAATTGCTTGTTATTTATGTATTTACGGCTTCATTTATTGTTTTACAAATTACGCTAATTTGTTGTAATTTGGTAGCGTACCGAAAATTCGTCACTGAGCTTATAAATATGTTTTATGATTTGTGGCAGACTTTTTCGGGCGTCAAAATAAACGCTAAATATTTTGTGCAAATGAATACATGGTAACATATTTTAATATTGCGCATGGAGGCGTTAGTGCGCATTGCATTTTTTTGATCGATCGCGTAGCGCTTTTGTGATTTTTTTCGTTAAATGTTTGGCGTAATTACTAAGCGTACAGTCTTTGAGTGTTATCAAAGCAGCAGTTGTCTAGATGAATTTGTGTTAAATATGACTTTAATATCATTTATTAAAAAAGTCAGAAAATTATTTTTACTGGGAATTGAATGTGTAGAAACAATAAAGGTCATAGTAAAATATATAAATCACTCCTATTTGGTTGCACATAAATCGTTATGCCTATTTCTTTTATTACAATTTATATGCTCAACTTTAGTCAATTTCCAAATTTCTTTTGTATTTTTGATTTCATTATAATTGAGAGGAAGAAAAAGTACTTCTAATGACCGTGAACAAGGACGATATATGTACGTCCAACACCGAAGCTATGGGCCAAAAATAGTAAAAATGCGCTTTCAAATTTTGCCTTTGACGTTAGGTCTTTTTAAGGAATTTAAAATTTCAAGGATCATTACATAAAAATGTAATGTGCAATGTAGAATAAAAATATGGGCATAATATTAAAGAGGAAATTGTGCAGAATTAAAAATGGTTAAATTTTTTGGTGCATAAGAACTGATAGGTATCGAAAATGTCGTTTTAAAATTTTAGCCTTAAATATCCTTGAAAATTCGCAATACTTATGTTTGAAAAAAATATATGTTAAGGTCTAATATACACAAGACCATATCGAGCCCTAACCGGGAAAAATATGTACACGAAATTTTTTTCAAAGTTTTCTTTTTGATGCAGAAATGTTCTTAGAGCATTTAACTTTAATATTATTAAAATTATTTTATTAAATAAAATTATAAATAAATTTTACAGAATTTTTTTTCTCGCACGGTTTTTTAAAACCACTTTTTGGTTACAAGTCCCTTTGGATCCGCTTATCGTTGAGCAATTTCGCGAGGTCTCATGAATGAATGCTATTTTGGCCGTAAGATAATATCTGACGTCTAAAATTATTTAACGATTCGATGTGCCATTATTTAGCCTTGCAATTTTATATTTTTCGTCATTTTGTTCCTTAGTGTCACAACTTAACCTTTCGCCTCTTTAGCTGCCGAATTTACTTCTTCCCATATTTACTCGATTACTGTTTGCTTCATTTTTATTCAATCACTCAATTTGCTCATTTTCCGTCATACTCACTTACAATCAGTGCTTTACTTATGTACATACACATTTCTTTTCATTTGCTTCATTCGTTAGTTTATTGAGCAAAAGTTTCCTTTTACTGAAATAAAAAGAAAAACTGGCAAGCGCAATTTACGAAAATTGGTTAGAGTGCTGCTTTTGGCATCAATAAATTGCGTTTAACTACCACAGCGTTCGTAGTTCTCCCTTTCAGCCATTTGCCATAAACACGTAAACGCAGTTATTTGGTATTCGGTACTCATTTTAACGTATTACGAATTGACCTCTAAAGTAGTCGCTTACTGAGGTAGCTCAGTGTATTCTGATACATATGTGTAATACATACAAGTTTGCATGTAGATATATGTATACACAACGCAGTGTTGATTGGTTGACCTTTACAGCAGCTATGTACCTGGCAATGAAGCGTATAAAAATTGCAATGTTGCTACATTACTAACAGAGCCAGCCAGTTAGTTGTAGCTGCTTTGATTTTTACGCTGCTTGCGCGACCGCACACATACACAGTTACGGTAGAGCTTGCTGCATCCCTGCTGGAAAAGCTACTAATTGTGAACTAGGATTCTACCAGTTTGCGTTTAAGCGACTGGTATTTTTAACATTGCGAACATCAGCATCTACTATTAGAAATACTAAATAGTAGCATCATACCAGTTGATAAATAGTCCGCCAGTTCATCCCCTGTGAAAATAAATAAGTATTGGCCTTTTTGCTCGCGGCGCTCCAACTGTCGCAATGGCCGCGAGAGCAAAGCACTTGCGAGGTAAGCCCGAGGTCCCAGGTTCAAGTCCTGGCGCAGGGAGATTTGTTTTATATTATTTTTTTTAATATTTTTTTTGGTAGCGTTTATATTGTAATTTTTAAATTTACCAAAAAAAAAAAAAAATTCTTTTTTTATTTCTTTTTTTATGGCACAGGCATTTCTTCCCATATGTATGTTTTTTTAACCGACTTCAAAAAAAGGAGGGGTTATTAGTTGGTCGGAATATTTGTTTATTTTTTTTATGATGTTACCGCATAACTTTAAAGAAATTAACTATATAAATAGTCTTAAATTTTTATAGGAGAATTGGAGTCGGTTTTGTTTTTTGCTTAAAGATTACTTGTCTGCACAACGCAATTAGATTTTCAAATTTGTCATTTTTATTTAAATTGAAATTATTATTTTTACTTACATTGATTTAACTTTAAAAATCTTAGCCACCTCCAAGCGGCCTCGAACCTGCGATCTCAGATCCGAAACCAGCAGTCTTCACTTGACGCCACAGCTGACATTTGTAAGAAGAGTAATTTATTGAGTTTTACTTTAGGCTTTGGCAATTCAAAGGCAGATGTCGCTAAAAGCTTAAGTTCTTCGAAATTGTCAAACTGGTAGGCACATACTAGTTAATGAACTAGTATTTTTTCTAACTAGTTTGGCTTTTCGCTGCAGGGATACTTCTTTTGTGGTTTGTGTTTGGTTTTTATTGCTTCACTACAATTTTTTAATCTATGTTCTATGCATTCTTGGTGCTATTGTTATTTTTGTAGTATTTTGTTGCGCTTTCACTACTTGGCTTTTATAGCTTTTGACGCTTTTCACATTCGATTTTCCTACATATTTTGCCGGAAATGGTTCAATTTTCTGCGCTGGTGTAGTGGTAGTAAATTCTTTTCCACGTTTACCCTGCAGCAGCCGCCAAGTGCATTTACTTCAGTTTGCTCGTCTGTGCTCACGATTCCGCCATTATTACTGTTTTCAGTTACTAAAAGTCTTGTTAGTGTTGTAGTTACTGTTGTTGCCAGCTTTTATTGCCTTTGGTTGTATTGGCACTTTGTGGTAAAATGAAAATAAAAAGCGCAACAAAGATCGTTTTCGCTGAAGTATTTGAAAACTGCCAACGAGCGCAATGAAAAGTTCAATAAGCAATAAATGTTGGTATCTAAGTAAGTGAGTGTACGTGAGTGTGTGTGTGCTCCTACCTCGGCGAGAGTGTATACAATTACTTGAATTTATTATGATATGACTTGCGGTAATTAAAAAGGGCGAAAAGGAAGCTGTTGCCGACAAACTACAAAGACTGAAAATGAACTGGGGCAAATTGATTCCAAAATGGAGAGAATGAGCACATAGCCACCTTCAGCGGATATCCAGCTTGTATGAAATTAGAGATACACTCTAAAAAATTTTTATTAAATTTGCGCATATTAAGATAGGTAACCAGTTTTCTCTCTTAATGAATGCAAATTTAAACACTGCTTGCTTACTTTTACTTATCATATGTGTGGCGTAGAACAAATTTCAAATTTGTTTTTTGAGTTTTAAACATTTATTGTTCACATTTTCACAGTTTACACATAAAATGTTTAAAATTTCCTCTAAAAAATTTACGTTTAAATTTACGCATATAAAGAGAGGTAACCAGTTTCCTCTCCTAGTGTGTGCAAAATTAAACACTGTCTGTTTACTTTTACATATCAAATTTGTCACGTAGCGCATACAAGGGATGGGTTTTGGGGGTAAATTTATTATGATATAAGAAATTTTGATAGAAAAAATTTTCCTTTCCATTTATTGTGCGTCATTTTGTAAGAATCTTTCTTTTTTCTTGACAGCTCTTTAAAGTTTAACTGCGAATGAAAGCATTGTCCTAAAAATATGCAATGCATACTCACTTACTGTTGAAGGGAAACCTACATACCAAATTTCGTTGAGATATCTCAATTTTTGCTCGAGTTATCGTGTACACGGACAGACGGACAGACGGACAGACGGACAGACGGACGGACAGACAGACATGGCTTAATCGATTTCTTTTTTCATCCTGATCATTTATGTATACATTTGTCTATATCTATCTCGATTCGTTTTGGCTGTTACAAACAACCGTTATGTGAACAAAATTAATATACCCTTGTGCACAAGTGCGCTCGGGTATAAAAAAGTGTAAAAATTTAGCGAAGTTATTTAATTTATTTATATTAGAATTCTTTTGTAAAATTTTGTATTACTTTTGAAAGTTGAGTG
>NW_016157221.1:290123-369471 GCF_001687245.7 Rhagoletis zephyria | reverse complement strand
CATCTTTAACCGTTAATTTTTTCATGATTTAATGATCGGATCTAAACCAAATTACGAGACGATCCTTAAGGTACCATCTTTGCGGTAAAAAAAAATAATTATTGGAATCGGTTCACGCGGTGCAAAGTTATGCGGTGGAATAAATAAAAGAAGTAAAAATACTCCGAAGAATTGATAACCTCCCCTTTTTTGAAGCCGGTTTTAAATAGTCTGAGTTCTTTGTAAATTTTATGTAAATAAGATGCAATTGATGATACTTTAAAAAGTTTATTTATTTATTTCCTACTGTAAATAAAACTTTCATAAATGTATTTTAAAGAGCGAATTTTCAGTATTTGCTGATGATATATATTTAGAAGTATAAACCCTTTCCTCCAAAAAATATATTCCTGGGTGCGCCCCTGGCACTTAGTATTTATTATTTGTAAAAAATATATTTTTACTTTCAAAATGTTTGTAATTTTAAACTTTTCATGTGTATATTTTAAACAACTCATGTTCAAAACCAAATCTTGAACATCTTGTGCGTATACTTGAACAGATTCTGGTTGAAAAATAAACACTTTTCAGTAGTAGTTTTACATGCACTTTTTAGAGTGTACTATTTAGAGGGAAATAATCGAGAAAACAAAAAACCGAAATATGCTTTGTCATATCAATTTTGGCTTATAACCAAAACTTGATTTTTATTTCTCCAGCGCAGCTATCGCTTATTTTTCAAATTCAGCGCCGACAACCTCTTACATTTCTGTGTAATGTTTTTTGACAGACATTAGAAAGTTCTCAACATATGCTTGATCATATGGTCAGAGTTGAAACAGGCACTTTTTAGGGTTATTTATGCAGTTCAACTAGTGATGAATTTGAAAAGAAAACCTCTTTAGAAATTTATACGCAGACCTGTAGTGCTGACCCAGCTGACCCAGGAGTCATAAATGAGTATTTAAGGAGTCCTATTTCGTAGCCATTACGTTCAAAATGAGCTCATTTAAGAGTCCAATATTAGGGTGTTTCCCCTCCTCCGAAGGTCCACTTATGTATATGAGCTTAAATTCATACATCAAATGAGCCTCAATATGAGTCATACTGGACTCTTATTGGCCTCATATACGGCTTATTTTGGACTCTTTAAAACAATTTTTGGCCTCATATATGAATCATTTCAGACTCTTTTTGAGGCTCTTATCGGCTTCATAAATTACTACATTTGAGCTCTTATTTTAGGTTGCTCTTTGAGTCTTATTGAATGCACTATATTTGCAAAGGCATTCAGCAAAAGTTCCTTTAAAATAACATACACTGCCGGAACAAAGTATTGGCACCGCAAATTTTTCACAATATATGCAACAATTTTTACTATTATTCTAATATTTTTCCGCCAATTTTGTATAAAAATATGGTTCATTCTAAAACAACAAACGCAAAAATATAATTCCTAAACTTTGTGCAAAACTCGCGAAAATTCAGCAAATTTTCATCAAAATTTAACTTTTTCATCAGACTTTTTAGAATTTTTTGAGTATGCAGTTTTGTAGCCCATTAAATTCTAGTAAAAGAAATGCAAGTTCAGAGTTAGTCAAAAATCGCGTTGATTTTTGGGAACTTTTTTTGTTGAAGGTGTTTTGCATTTTTTCCATATAAAGTACTTTCGAAAAAAAAAATTTTGTGTGGAAGAGACTGCGTGAAAAAAATTGCCAAAAATCAACGGTAATTCCTAGCTACTTAAAACTTGCACTTTACTAAAATAAAATTGATTGGGCTACAAATCTGCATACTCAAAAAAGTTTGATTAAATAGCTGCAAATTTTCATGAAAATTTGCTGAATTTTCATGAAAATTTGCTGAATTTTCCCGAGTTTTGCACAAAGTTTAGAAATTATATTTTTATGTTTTTTGTTGTAGAATGAACCATATTTTTATACGAAATTAGCGGAAAAATATTAGAATGAAAATTGTTACATATATTGTGAAAAATTTGCAGTGCCAATACTTTGTTCCGGCAGTGTATGTACATATGTACATACTTACGTGCATATACACATTCCAACATGCATTCAATAATAGCAGCTGCAGCTAAATTTTGTTAATTTTTTGCTTTCTAAGTATTTTCGAATTTCTATATAGACAAGTTTAGATATAAATTTCAAATGTTTATTGTTTTCATATTGGCACAAGGTGCTGGCTCATAACTTGGATCATATATGAATCCTAAAAGATTCATATAAGGTTAAAAATTTTTTGTTTTTGAAACTCATATTTCTTACCTACCTAGCACTCGTGGCACAAAAATTACAATTATACTTATAATTACAGGTATTGTCTTCCCAGGGTGCACATATTCCGATCTGCCTTATTTGAAAAACATCATCACCCACACTAAAAGGTTTACTGCTAGGGAAAAGGGATATATACCATACATATCTGTACAAGTAATTTTTAAACCAAGCTTCTTGCAGAGGACTTAGTCAATTTGCAAAAGCCGAAAAAGTACATTCGCTCAGTAAAAAAATACTAAATTTGTATGGTTAACTTCATTTCAAACGTTTTTTCTTTTGTTTTGAAAAATTATAGAAATTAAATTGAGCGAAAAAAAGCAAAGCCAAATAAAAGTAAAAGAATCAACATTGAACTGCGTCAAAATGAAAAGAAGGGAGCACAAATTTCGATATGAAGCAAAACTCTCTGGGAAGACAATAACTGTAATTATTGTACCAAAAAAAAAAACAACAAAGCTGCTAAATAAAATTCACCAGCAAAGTTTTCAATGATTTCTCTAAAAAAAAAATATTTAAAAACTTAATTGAGTATACATAAATACCGAATACTATTATTCCATCAACAAGGTTAAAAACTACAATGCAGTGACATGATTACTATTTTTTTCTGTTGTTGTTGTTGTTGTTATTTTTGCCGCCAATGCAGTAAATGCCGTCACTATTTTCGTTTCTAATGCAGTTCGCCTTGAACGACGCTGAACAAAGCAAGAAGTACAAATAAAACTAAACATAAGAACTATGCATTTTACTGCTGGTTTACATGCTTGTTATTTTGGGTCACAGCTACGATTGACGTTGGACATGGTAAGCGAGTGGCTGGTTGTAAGTTACCGCTGTAGTATATGTTAAGTCAAAATTTTTATTGACACTATTGGCGTACTTGAAGAGGTTGATTACTTAAAGAACTTCTGATTTTTTTTTGTCGTTGTTGTTGTTGCTCTTTTATAATGCTAATAAAAAGCTATTTAAGGTATAACTTTTAATGATTTGATTAAGATATAGGAGAAGCAAATACGAGTTAATTTTGATAGTGAGTATTTTCATGCTATGTACAATTAAAGGATTGTAAAGCTATATACATATGTATATACATACCTGAGCATTCTAGATAGGCAAAGAAAATAAATAAAAAAAAAAACTCAGATTATGAAGAGCATTTAATGTGCGTAAAGATCAGTTTTTACGATCACAAAGAGTGCGATTGAGTTGACAGTACTTAGTCGCAGGTCTACCTGTGCAGCTATAAAAACTACAATTACATATGTAAATCAAATCGAGTGGGAGCAACAAGCAAAGTCACATAATACTTACAATTAGACATAAACAAAAAAGTTGCCTACTAAAATCAACCAACGGCTGCTAATATTAACCTTCAAAATTTTTACAAATACTTTTTCTACTCACTGTAAAAGATGTGACATTTTCATGGACATAATTTTACAGATTGTTTCAAAGCAGTCATAAAAGTCTCTCAGCACTTTAATGTTCATTCTGTGTGTGTAGAGGTATCCCGTATATACAAGCAGACGACAGGCCATAAAATTCACACTTAAGCAACCAGAAATTAAAGAAAGAAAATCGCATTGCGGAAAAGGGACCCATAAAACTGCTATAAAAGTGAAGTATGTATATAACCGTACAGGAATGAGACGAGTGATTTGAGGTCGTCGAAAAAGGGAAAAGGCATAGTTGACGAAGAAGAAGCGGCATCACACAAGCATTTTAAGCATGCATTGAGCTACTACTATATACATGTATAATCGTAGGAATTCGCCAGTGTGTACATAACTATTTAAATATGTATGGTAACTCTGCTTATGGTAATGCTAGCAATAACAATATGAATAAAAGTTCATCAAATTGGAATTTATAGCGTTGGTGGTAAGGTGTAAATGTGAAGAAAATGTACAGGGCAGTGAGACAAACGCATATTTACACCAATAAATATATTTATTTATAAAAAAGCAAATATACTGCCGGCAGCTACCATTATAGCAAAATATCCTGAGTTACCTCTTGTGTCCTTTACTATTTCTGATCCTAAATCTTTAACTATACTAATATATATTTTGGAAGCCGTTTTTTTGTGTTCACAAAGCTCGAGAACGACCGAACCGATTTTTTTTTTAAATTTTGGACAGCTGCCACGTACGTCCCAAAGATAGTTATATGTATACCATGTCCCCACCAAAAAGTTAACCATCTCAAATCGAACTTAACAACATCACTAACTATTGCTGTCCACACTGCGGTTTGAGGTATATAAAGGCCTGTATGCAGCTCTCAAGGAGCAAGCAAAAACTCCATATAAAATGACGTACAAGAAATGGCTAAGAAATTTACTTGAGTCAAATTTCCTTAAGGCAGTGCGCAGTTCTTAAGAAATTTACTACGCTTTCTACTACGGTTTTCTAAAGTTTTTTGTGAAAAAAGAGCACAAGGCAACCCAGGTTTGCAACAGAAATATATGCCCGTTCCATTATTTCTTGAGGAAAGAGTGAGGCAACAGGCTGTGAGGTGTCAAAAATGTCAAAATTCCTTGGACACACACGCGAAATAATGGCAAAATTTTCTTGACTGTTTTCTTGAGAGCTGCATACAGGGCTTAAAACAGTACAAATGTAGAGAACAGTGTTCGGACGAACAAAACTCGATTCAGGACTAAATCGCTGCAAAAATCGGAGCAAAAACAAATTTTCCGTACTAGATTGAATTTTTTATTTTCGTTTCTGACATTAATTGTTTGACTTAAATATTTTCTATACATGCAAAAATAAGAACGCGAGGAAATGTAAGGATAATATGTTACATACTTAGGTAATTTTTAGCATTTTCTATAGAGCAGAACATATCTAACACTTAATTTTTTAAAGAGCAATAGGATCTAAAAATTTTCTACTTTATATAAATTTCATTCTACATATATTTTTTAACAACTTAAGTAAAGTTCTGCATCCGCCAATTTCTACAGTCATACATAAAAAAATAACGAAGTTACTTTATTGAGGCATTGCTATGAAAGAGCTACTTTTCAACAGTGAGATTTGGTTAAGTTTAAATTTTTTACTGAAACCGGTGGTGAACACGCAAAAAACGGCCCCAAGAGGGGCATAACATGAATGAGAAAAAACGCAATAGATTTGACGTCAAGCGGAGTAGAGGAGTAGATTTAAAATTTTTTCAAAAACCGAATTTTTTACATTTTAACGCTAATGACCCATAGATGGCGGGAAAACACAGGGTTGTATGAGACTTTCGACGTGGTTTCGAGTTGATTAGCTTTTAACCATCTCAGTGAAATGGTTAAGTGCTGTCATTTTTATATGGCGAAACTACGCTAAATCAGGCGGGTTATCGGGATAACCAACTCATCCACCATAACTACGTGGTCAAGCTCTGGTGGGGACATGGTAATAGGCTAAAAAAATTTCGTTATGTAAAGGGGACGTGGCCCCTCCCATACAAAGAGAAATTTTTATACGTTTTATACGAAAATGTTGGACCAAAAAGTTAAACAAAAAAATAATAATAATTTTAGGCGGGACGAAGTTCGCCGGGTCTGCTAGTCTCTATTTAAAGGGTGTCTAAGAAAGTTTAAGAAGAAGATAGAACGTGTGGAGTTATTCCTATAAAAGTGCCACTGTTTTTTGAAATATTGATATTTTTTGAATTAAAACAAACATCTTTCCAGATAGTTATTATCATATTCAAATGCAATTTAGTAAAAAGTTATTAAGGAACCATTTTATAATTATGACTGTTTTGGAATTTTTACTATGTGTAGTGAAAAAATGTACTGGACCATAACTGCTTACCATATAAAAACAATCACCTATTTAAGATTTCTTAAAAGTGTCACATTTACTATTTGCAATATAAAAAGCCGCTTTTGTTGGTAAGGGACTGAGACATGCAGGAATGCAATTAACTGATTTAAATTTTAGTATATTTTAGGAATGAGCAAATAAAGTCGCTGCAAAGACACGGCAATCTGCACAGGTAATGGTTTACCCTCCAGTCGGTTCTGTCGCAGCTGTGAGGACCCGGGCTCAAAGAAGACAGTTAAATACTTTTTGTGCAAATTCCCAGCCGCTAAATGGCTTTAGGTTCCACGAGTTGTTACTAAGATTCTTAAACCTGACTTGACTGGTTATGATGACTGGTATGTCGATTGATAGGATTTTCTGATAAAATCTAAAAATTTGCCGAAACGATATGGAAAGCTAAAGTGTTCTAGAAAAAAAAAAACGTGTTACTGAATTTGACTACAGCTTTTTGTTATTAGAACCAGAATCAAATTTGAGGTCGTTTTATACATTAAATTGCATTGGTTTTACGACCAATAAGTAAAAAGCCTAATCCACTGTAAAAAACTTTGGAAGATGTCAGGAAAAATCCTTTTGGAATTGCCTACTGGGTATGGATACTAACGCTAGGGCATAGTTTGCCACCAATATTAAAAAATCGTAAGTTTTTCGTAATTTTCCTGCACTAAATGTTCCAAAACCGTCAAGAGAAGATACTAAAAAAAATAATTGATTTTTCATGAAAATCTACACTGAATTGCACTTTAAGCCTGAAACAAAAGTAAGCATCTACTTTTGCATGTACATATATATATATGTTTGTAAATATGTGCATGAATATGCGCTAGGTATATCTTTACTCCATTTGAAACAGTTTTATGGCGGTTAAGTGCATATGCTGCTTTATTTCTTATACGAAAAAAAGTAAGTATTTTTAACAATACAATAACATTTCTGCGTGTAAGAAAATAAAAATCTTGATCTATGTACCCTAAAAAGGCATTTGAGAACAGCCAAAGTAACTCAAGTGCTTTTATACTACGTAAGAGTACATCTTTTTATGCGAACTATGTGCGAGAAGAAACCGATAGCTGTATGTGGGTAATGCTCTAATGACAGTATTCCATTTGCTTAACGGTTGTTGAATGTGTGAAGTGAAATGTTTTACGCGAACAAGCTGCACATAAATTATTATTAAAGTAATGCAGAGAAGAATTCTTTCAAATAGAAGTGTGTAAGTTAAGTAGACAGCTACCCTTACTGCGGTATTTACAATTCATACTTAAGTAAGGCGAAATGAAAAAAACTGTATGCAGCAAAAATAAATGGGTGCAAATAAAAACAGGGAATGAAATAATAGCAAAAAATATTTATTCTTCACTTAGCGTAACTCGACGGCCAAGTGTTTAGAACCTCTTCAACTCGGTAAAACTAAGTTTCTGTCGCTTGTCCGGCAAGATCTCAGAACAGGAAAAACATTTTCTTTAAAGCGCTCGTGGCTTGGCAGGCAATGACCAACCTCCAAAGTGTATAATGGAAGAGGGCTGCTGGGGCATACGTTAAACAAATATAGCAGAAACTGAAAAAAACTTAGGGTACCATTCATAAAAGTAATCGATTTATTCGATCAGGAAGATTTGGTGGTTCAGCCTGAAGGATAAATTTATATGAACTAGACGGTTCTCCATATTAAGTAGGCCTAATTTTACCAGCTCTCACCTATACCTAACACCACCTTTTCACACAACTAATAACAATGGATAGCTATTACAGGGTAGGTGCTCGAAGTGTTACCAATTAAATTTGCATTTTTTTTATTATTATTAAAAACGCCAGCTCATCATAAAAACTAGTAAAGTTTTAAGAAAAGTGTTTACTTACTGTACGTTGTAGCCACCTTATTTGTAATTTTTATACAATATTAAAAAAATAACAATCATATTTGATATTTATTTGAAGTTTTAAAAATTTTTAATTTGTGTGTAATTTTTATACAATATTAAAAAAATAACAATCATTTTTGATTTTTATTTGAAGTTTTAAAAATTTTTTCATTTGTTTGTAATTTTTATACAATATTGAAAAAAAAAAAACAATTATATTTAATTTTTATCTTAATAATCTGTGAATATCAGTTATTTTTGATTTTTTTTTATGATATATCTTAAATAACAGAAAACTTATATTTATAAAAGTTCTAACTAAAAATCAGTCGGTGTCTTTTGCTTTTAGAAGTCATCAGAGAGAACAAAAGTTTACTACGACTTATACCTACAAATGACATTTACAATTATGATTTAAAAAATAAAAGTCAGTGACAGATTTATATTGATGACTTTCAAAGGTAAAAGTCAGTGACTGATTTTTATTTATGACTTTTATAAATAAAAATCTTCAATAACTGTTATCTAAGACATATAATTTGAAAATCAAAAATAACTGTTATTTGCAGATTGTTATTTTGGATTTATAAATTAAAAATCAGAAATAACTGTTATTTAAAGAGTAATAAAATAATAGTCAAAAAATAATTGTTAAAAAAATTGTTTTTATTAAAAGATGTAACTATTACGGTCCTTGTGCTTTACTCTCTTGCGGACGAAAATAGTTTGATGTCAATAAGTCTCGGCCGTACCGCAAAAAGTTCACGAAAACCAACGATTTTTATAGAGAAACTTCCCAGCTTCGTTTCATTCACCGGAATTAAAACCAATGCATTTTTCCATGGACCATATGGTGAACCTCTAGGTGAAATTAGCAGTCAAAAAATATGAAACAGTCAACGCCTTGAAAATTGCTCTTCGCCGCCACTGGAACAAAATACCATCAGACCACATTTGTGCAGCCTTGTGAAGCATTACCGGAGAGAATCGATGCTATTATCCGCGATAAAGGTAGCTACATACATCGAATGCCTACTACTGTGTAAGTACTACAGATAGTCTGTAGAACCAACACGTGAGATGACACCCCAAATTTACGCCAGGCTTGGTAATAGTAATTCTTGCACTCTCGCCCAACTGGTGACTGATCATGAGAACCATTACTGGTATCGTAGCATATATGTGTGTTCTATGCACAGAGTGTGTATGAAAAACGCATTAATATTCGTATTTTTGTTTTTTTTTTTGGAAAATTCTTGAAGGCAGACAGCATTCGACTATATTAGCATTTCTAAACATAAAGCACTAGCTAAAACATATGCTACGCATAGCTGGCATGATGCTACTAGCACAGTAGGCTGCTCGTTGTCAGTGTAGAGACAGACAGTCTGTCTTAGCAGCATTTCAAAAAGTAGGTAATTTTGGTAATTTGCTTGAGGTAGTTTTTTTTTTACTTACGACAGCGTAAAGCATGTAAAACATTTTAATGAGTCTTGAGTCTCACGCATACACACAGACTTCAAACCTGATGGCGTACCAGCTTCCTTTTTATATTTTTATGCTTTATGATTGCTCTATTCACCCCATTTTAATACCACATTATTTTTCCCCCATTTGGTGCTTTTAATTTCGTCTTTTTCACGAAGCGTTTTGGTGTCTGCTTGTATGCTAAAAAGCATGTCGGTGCGTCTTCACTTGATGTTAATGCCGTTATAATTGTATACAAGTATGTTTATTGTTAATCATATATACCTATATATAGCTCTGAACGTATCTACCAGTATTGCTGCTGGTAGCGATTGCCGCACCGGCATTTAAGTGCCAACTCGTCAGACACTTGTGCGCCTTAATATTTAGTCTCAAATCCGGTAGAAATGAAAATGCGTTAATGTTGTGCAGAAAATGTTAATGGCTTTGAACTGGTAAGCGTTTTTGTCGTAATGGTATTTATTGTAAGACGATTAAAATTGTTGTCTGTGCGATGCGAAAATTAAGTGCCAAGAGATGTTGTTTTTCGCTTCTTTTAGAATATTCACTGAATAAATGTGCATATAAAGCATGTTAGCAAACAATTTAAATTTTTTTTTTGGAAAAAACTTAAATTTCATGTATCTAGGTTAGAAGCTTGAACGATTTAAATTCATCCACACTTAGTTATGTCTGAAATGAGTCTATAATATATGTTCAGTATTCAAAACAGTAAATTTACCAGTTGAGATATTTAACTAAATTTTTTTAAAATTTCACCTGTTTTCCGTTCGTCACAGTAAGACCAAAAATGTTATTTAAAACGTAAATATTTTATTTGGGCTCATATTTCGACATTTTATAGTTTACAAATTTTTAATTGATTTGTATGTAATAGCCCAGATATGGTAGCCACCGAAGCCGATTTAGTAGACTCATCCTGAGTGGCTGTATCCTGAGAAACTTACAAAATTTTAACCTACAGCTGTCGTTCTTCGGAAGGCAACAGCAAATAACCAAACGTAGTACCTCTGCTATGATAAAGCTCTCATAGAAATCACATAAAATTGTGAGGACTTTATTTATATCATCAAGAGGTCCATCTATTTACATAATCAAGAGGCACACGAAATATTTTGTTGGTTCTTAATCGTATTCAGAAATGAGATAACTAAAATTCAGATTAGATTTCGACGCTAGAAAGATATCGAGAAAAATTATTAAAACGCTTTTTCCAAGATTCAATTAAACTCCTCTCCAGGTTTTGAGCATTTTTTATTGTGAAAATTTTGATTTTTATAAAATTTTGTGCAAAAAATTTAAACCAATTTTTTTCTTTTTATTTTTTTCATAAAAATTTGTTGGCTGTTTTTTCGATAAAACTAAGCAACACTCTTTGCTTTCCAATTTAATACATTGACGAAAAAATTCAAGGATTCCTGATTTCATATTTATTTGGCAACATTTCGGCATTTTCTCGGACTTCTTGGAATTTATCAGAAATTTTCGTTTTTGTGAGCTAGCGCCATGCTCAGTGAATGATTTTCCTTGTTATGAATTCCTCAAGATTAAAAAAAATAAATACTACAGTATGTATATGTATTTACAAGTAAAAGCAATACTAGCCTTTTTACTCAGACGAGATGAGAATGTTACTCATACGCCATGTACATACGCGCTATTTTAACCTTTGCGGGAATTCCGTGATAAATAAATAGTAGAAATGAATCCGGTATTTTTAAATCTGTATGAATCTGTAGTAATCAGCTGCCTTAATAATACTCAATTGTAAATTTTCATGCGATTCTAGTCTATAAGTGAGAAGGCTCTACTCGTAGAGAGTGCTCTAAAAGTGTTTTAAAAGGCCGCGCATGTAGACATATTTTTATAAGCCTCTTATTTTAAACTATTTTATCTTCCTTTTCATGATAAGTGTAAAACCCCTGCAAACCTAAACTTTTAGATCTCTATAATTTTTCTTCATTTAGAACGATTAATCAATATTTTTTGTTGGAAAATTAGTATGCAACAAGCAAATTTCTATAGTTCTATATATTTAAATTTTTAGAAGCAGGATTTGTCTTCATAAAGATCACAAATGCTCTTCAGTCATATCATTTCGCTTGATAGGAAAAAGGCTTTCTTTTTGAACTTATATACTTCTATACATTCATCTGTGCAGATTTGTTATTTTTCCTCATTTCGAAGTTGTATTCCTCTTAAATGTATTTATCATGAATAATCTTTATCTATACTTTCAGACTTGAACAAATAATGAAAGAGGGAATACTTTATTCAATGCTCTTCACGCAGACGATTTCCTTTCTTGTATACAAGGGGATATCCTCTATCCCAGGCTCTTTACATAGCCCATTTTGGATTGTAATATAGAAATACAATAAAAATTGACTTTATTAGTGACTTTTGATAAACTTCTAGCTATAGCGCCATATTGTTTTTTTTTTAAGAAAAAGAAATTTTAAAAAGCGTAAAATTAAAATTTTCGTTTTTTTAATTTCTGCGGAATTTTTATGGCAGAAAATGATTTATTGTTCTGTTGATTATATTATATACACATTTTTGTTAATTTTTTATGGCTTTTGATGTATGATGTTATATACGATTTTACACATTTTTTTTAACAAATATTAAATATTAACGGGGGTAGCGGAACCGATTTTACCACAAAACTACTTGCATACATGCAATTACATTCAGGAGAAATGCCTAAAAATTAGACAAAGTCCTTAAATTATTATTCAATTGGTAATTTAATTTCACAAAGTATTTCAGAAAGAAAAATATGTTTCAATTCAGATACATTTATCTACCGTGAGTTATTTTTTTTATAATATTACCAAAATATTTCAGGAATGACTTATAAAATTACTTCTAATTATGTAATAATATTTTTACCCCTGTCCACACAGATTATAATAAACAAAATCTCGTTACGTTGTATTCAAGAATACTATGAATACATATAGAAAGGTTTTAAATAACTAAAATCATGAAACTCTGTGAACACACCAACATATTAGCTCACGCAATCCGAGAGCGTACTTGACACTTCACCTCCATAACTCACTTACATACATATTGTACTTGCTACCAACCCTTCAGCTACTTTCTACTGTCAAACAGCGTAAAAGTAATTCAAACAAAAAAATGGGTTCCGAAAAAAAGTAGCGAAAACAAATCGCTGCACACTTTTACGCACTTCCACAGCGCCATTAGCTACGCGAGTATGTACAAGTATTATCACATTTTCTCCTCCATTCAAATATACATAAACCACAATTTGCTTTCAAGTAATCGAAAAATACTTGAAGCAAAATGTGGCACAAAGTATGCCAATTTGGCAGAACAAAAAAAAAAAAAAAACACAAAACTGAAGAGCAAAATGTAGCTAAGTAAGAAGGAAAAAGTGATGAAAAAATCGACTGGTAAATCGAAATTGGCGAAAGTGCGCTACAAAGTATGCAACGCAACTTGAAGCTACTTTATATGAATGTGGTAAAGAAGAAGGTAGAAATATCTGGTTTGTATAAATATACATTCAAAGTAACAAATTTCACTCTTACACACACGCAAGTTGACAGCTAAATAGATAGCTTTGTCTGGTTTTACGTTGCACATATAGCAAACGGCAGCAAACTTTCTGACGGCTTATATATACATATATATATACATATGTATATATTGTATACATCTACTGTTTTTTTTATATATTTACGTATGTATATCGCACTGTGGACACACACACACTCACAGCCATGCATACGCACACACGCATGCACGCAACATTGTTGCACACAGTCAAATAAAACTAATGCGTTGTACGCGTTGCTGAATTTAAATGAGGAATTAATGCGTACATTACATTCCACTTTTGCTGCGTTTACTTTTGATCAGCGTAAGCAATCGCACCTCACTCTAATCCAGCCCATAGGAACAAAAATGCTTTTCGACGCTTCCTCTTTTCGCTTTCACTTTACTGTTTTGCAGAGCGTACTTCTACCCACTTGTGTAAGTTTTTGGCATATAAAACTGGTTTATATGTACATATATAAATATGTAAGTAAATAGGTCCTACGTTTCTTGAGTTTGTTAAGACACACTCCTTCCTGGCCTTTACGGTTGACACTTTGTGTTGCACGCCAAAAAGGAAGTGTGCACGTTTGAGCCTTAGCATTAGCAGCAGAGTAGCATAGCAGCGAAGGCTGAGATGCATAACATTAACTGGAGTGTGAGTGCCATTTCTTGTAAGAATTTTTTTTTATAAAATACATGCTCGTGAATGTGTGCGTATGCGACACAACGTTGGCACATGGGTATGGGTGTGATTGCTTTGAGAATTTAAGTAAGTAGCTAAAGTCTTTACGCAACGTTGCCCAATACACTTTATCATCGTTGCGCCAGCGGGAGGAGGAGAATTTTGTGGCATGGAAAACAAAAGAAATAAAAATGAAAATAATTGGGCAAAGCAACAACAAATATCCTTTGAAATACATAAATGTACATAAGTATGTATAACGACAATATATAATTTTCTTATAAATCATTTTAATATATTTATATTTTTTTACCTAAATTAAGGCTTCGCAACTGCAAACATTTACATTTAATTTATGTTTATTTGCTTTAATGGACTTTTTCGTTCCAACTAACTGGGTGGCGGTGGGGGAGGGAATAAGCGAAGGTATTGGCTCAAATTAACAAAGCATTGTAGCGTCAAATAAAAACAATAAGCACTTTTACTACTTACAAGCACATTATGTGGACTTTCGTAAGAGGCACAGTACATAACCGGAATTGAATTTAACTCTTCGTCTAGGGAAAACTATATTAATTGCATATAAATGTGTGTTTTTGTGCTTTCATTTCACCTCTTACAAAGCTCATCTATCAATATACACTGCCGGAACAAAGTATTGGCACAGCCAAATTTTCACAATATATGCAACAATTTTTATTTTAATATTTTTTAGCCAATTTTGTATAAAAATATGGTTCATTCTACAACAAAAAATATAAAATATAAAAATATAATTCCCAAACTTTGTGCAAAACTCACAAAAATTCAAAAAAATTTTCATGCGAAATTTCCAAATTTTTAATCAGATTTTTTAGAATTTTTTTGAGTATGCAGATTTGTAGCCCAATCAATTTTATTATAAAAAAGTACAAGCTTTAAGTAGCTAGGAATTACCGTTGATTTTTGGAAATTTTTTTTTGAAAACACCTTATATGGAAAAAATGCAACACACCATCAACAAAAAAAATTCTAAAAAATCAGTGCGATTTTTGACTATCTCCGAACTAGATTTTTTTACTAGAATTTAATGGGCTGCAAAACTGCATACCCAAAACAATTTTAAAAAATCTGATTAAAAATTTGGAAATTTGCTGAATTTTCGCGAGTTTTGCACTAAGTTTAGGAATTACATTTTTATGTTTTATGTTGTAGAATGAACGATATTTTTATACAAAATTGGCGAAAAAATATTAGAATAAAAATTTTTGCACATATGATGAAAAATTTGCTGTGCCAATACTTTGTTCCGGCAGTGTATACTTTTTTTGCCTGCTGTTAGTGCTTTGAACGGACGATCGGTGATAATTAAATTTTAGATTTTTGAAAAAAAGCTACCCTTAAAATAATTGCCATACAATCAATTTGAGCGCTCACTAAACTAAGTGCCGTTTCTCTTTCTATTTTTTATGCTTTTTCTAAACTAAGCTAATTTGCTTTAATTTTCATATGGAAATTTTCTACAATTCTTTATAGATTCCATCTCTTTTGTGACCTACTTTCTTCTGCAAAGGCACTGCCTCAACGTTGTAGTTACTACGTTTGTTTTCAAGTGAAAGCTTCAAGATAACTTTGTAATTTCATTTGCATACAGAAATTTTACAGATAAAATGTGTGCGCATGCCAAATTAATTGGGCCATTTTCCTGACAAGGATGCAAGGCGCCTAAGAGCCCGACAACAGTAAATGAAATGTAACAGACGAGCAATCAAAGAGCAAGCGAAATGTACATACAAGTAAATTTAGTTGCAATGCATCAAGTTTGAAGAGGATTGGAGAAAAAAGAATATAGAGAATAGGAGTGATGTTGAAAGCGAGAAACTAAGTGTCATTGCAAATGCAGAGCTTTTTTTTTGTATGTAAAAATGCAGTTTGCTGTGCAAGTGAAATGTAGATAATGTTAAGCAATTTTAAGCTGGCGTGTGATAAGTGCAGCTGATAGACAGCTGTAGGTACCGGAAGTATGTAGTACGATTTTATGTAACTAGTTGTATGATTTTGCAGGATCTGTCAGCTTCTGTCATTTTAGGTGACGCTTTGGATAAGTGCATATGCACATACATACATATGTATGTATACATATACATATGTTGAAAGTTTACTTTCTCTCATATGTAGTAAGTCATTCTATTGCCAACTGCTTGTTAGGAAACCGAGACTATCACCTGAAATATATACATATGCAAAAGGAAGTGCAAACGACAAAATATGTCACTTAAGTTATGTTAGTATCGAATTATCATGCAGTTCAAGTTGTTTCTATCTCCAGCTGCATATGTATGTACATATTTGTATGCATGTCTAAAGGCGTATGTAGCACTTAAACTTTGTGAAATGGATAGATATTTGGCACTTATTCTGGAAAATTAAGTTTTGTTATTTAAAGTAAAGCTTCTTTGCATTTGGTTAGCAGTAAATGCAGACATCGATGTAACGAAAGTGTAACACACTCGTTGGAGAGGGAAGGAGATGGCTGAAGTGGTTGGTTACGATTAGGATTAAGACTAGAATCAAGACTAAAACTGGGGTGTCAAATGAGCGGACTTTCTTTCTATATGTGCACCGTGGTTTTAGTTTTACGGAAAGAGTTGCCACTTGTTCGAAAAGTAAATTCAAATTATTTTATAAGTTAAATTAATTATTACCTATTGGTGTCAAACGGAAGAATGGTAAGAAAACTTTAGTTTGAACATTTATGATATTTTCGAGGTCTTTAAAGAGTGTTGCCACCATTTTAAAATGTTAAGTTCAATTTATTTAAAAGCTAGAAGATGGGTATTAATCGAAATGGGTTTGCATAGGCTTTATTTCGAAACTACATGCACTAAGGTTGCCACGTATTTTTAAAAATCAATACCAACTAAATTCAACAATTGACTAAAACCCGACGAAAAAAATTTAATTCGATTTAAATTTAAAAATACTTTTGCCACTTTTTTAAAAAGTAGAATTGAGTTATAATTTACTCGAGATATACGTACAAAATATTTGTGAAAGCTTTAGTTTGAAATTACAAAAGTATTAGGGTTGCCACATATTCGAAAATTTATATCTATCTATTTATGTACACGCGAAAAGTTCGAAAAGTTATGTCTATCTAATTATGTACATATATATATAACACGCGAAGGCATTATTTTTAAAGGTCATCCGGGGAGAGATTCTATAACCAGTTAGCGACAATTTTCGGATCTGCAATGCTTTTGTTGACATATTTTATGAATATTGTTGCGTCAAAAAGTGCGATAGCGATCTGGAAGAAATTTCACTTCAAACAAATCGGACACTTCTAATTAAGAATTTGCAAAATCTTTAACGTATTCCGAAAACATTGAGATCATTTACAATAATCACGCAATTGAGTGACCAAAAGTGACAAAGCCAATCAAAAGCTTTGCTGACACATACATATACCTACATCAAGAATAATTACAATGCCAAAGAAAGCCGGAAAAGGATAGTGAATTTCATCTTAGCTATTGATTACATGAATTATTTAACATTCTAACCACGAAAAATGACCGCAAAAAGGATATCACAAATGGCCAATGAATGTGCATGAGCTTAAGAGAATTGCTAAAATGAATGAACGCAATGGTAAATGAATTGAAAGAGCATCCAGAAAAGGAGCAGGGAAGAGTCATATACACATGCATTTACACTGTGAGTTTTTTGAATAATTGGTAGGCCACGCAAAAGGAAATCTCAGCCGCAATCTAAGGACATATGTATGTACGTACATAAATATATCTATGTATGTGACACCTTACCTGCGGGCTTTATTTGCGGTTACAAAAGTGTCAATAAAAAGTAATTTTTGGCTCGAATTAAAAGGCTTCATCTAAATGGTTTTGTTATGTCCGTAACACAAACTTACATATGTAGTTGAGGCACAGACAAGCAGACCAAAACGAAAGGGGAAATAATAACGACATCAAATGCTTAGCTTATGGAAGCTATTTGCAATGATTCGAAAAAATAGGGTATACAGCTTCAGCACATTACTAGTTACATATCTAGGTTAGAAAGACTTGTACGGAGTTTTCATACTACCAAGCGGAGTCTAGCCACCTCATTGAATATTTCGTTAAAGGTCCAACTTAAAATATGAACAGGGTAAAAAATAGTTAGAGAGTTGCCACCTATTTGCAGTTTAAGCAAATTGATAACATAAAGTAAATATTGCAATATGGCTATGAAGAGAAAGAGGTTTAAGAAGGCTTACAGACGAAAATATTTCTGTTGGAGCTTGCCACCTGTTTGAAAATTTTAATTTGATTTAGTTGACGAGAGAAATTAAATATTGCAATATATGTAAGTATCAACTAAAGTCCTTTAGGAAAGTTAACGGCCAAGCGGGTCTAGATGGTAGTACAGAGGAAAAGTAAAACATCCTATGCGATAGAAAGACCAGGCGAAAAAGGAATTGGTTCCACTTGGCATTTCCAATGGCGTTAGTTGACACAGAAGAGAAACGATTGGCAGCAATCGAGAAGAAGAATAAGAACACGAGCTGAGTCCGCTGCCTCCAGTAATGTGTCTACTACGGTGTAATTGCAGGATCCGGATATGTGGAAAAACTTGATTAATATTATAGAGATAACCACTTCTCGTTCGTAAATAATGCGATTTATGTTAAAGTAGGTAAAGTTTTCTTTAAAAAAATCCAGCTTTATTTACCACAAAATCCCAGTTGGGTACCTTACCCATTTATTTTGTCTGTTCTCCTACATATATAGTATATTTGCTTATCTGTCTATGTCAGCAGCTGTTTGTGGCAGCATAGAACCGCCAACGCCTCACTGACAGTTGCCTCACGCCTTTCGCCTGTCGCCTGACATTTGTGCCTGTGTATCATTTTGTGGTTTACAACTATCATGGCTTATAATATTGACCCTAAACATGCTTACAAGGCTATAAGGATAAGGCAGACAGGAAATGTGAGCACAAACTCGCACACATACAAACTTGTGTGGATACCAAATATTACAGATGCACATATATTTACAGCCCGCGACAAAGCGATAGCACCTCTACATTTTGATTAGTTTTTGATTACTTTTTTTTTGTTCTGTTAATTTTCATTATTTTTCAATAAAAGCATAGCTCTTTACCTTACAAAAACCATGTTAATCCAAATTTTAAATTTTGTTCAAAAAATACAAAAATTCCACAAGCTTTTCATTCCGATTCCAAGCATTTTAGTTAGAATTTCTAGAATAATTTTTGTATGCAGCTATGTACTTTGGTAAATTGCAAGTTTGAAGTTGCTAAAAATATACTTTTTTTTTTTCTAAAGCTATCACGCAATTTCTTTTATACAAAATATTGTATGTAAGAAATGCTTAACACCGTCAGCAAAAATTAAGAAAAATCAATTATATATACAAAACTTTAGTAAGCTGTAAAACTGCACACTAAACTAAATGCTGGAATCGGAATGAAAATTTTGTGTAATTTTTATAATATTGCACAAAGTTTGAAATGTGGATTTGTATGGCTTTTGTTGGATAAAGAGTAATATTTGTATATAAAAATTAATGGGGACATAAAAAAAGAAAAAAAAGTGGTCAAAACTGCTCAAAATGTTGTGGTGCTATCTTTTGTCGCGCACTGTATGCATGTATCAAATGCAGTGTACTGATAGTGAGGGCGAAGGCGTAATAATTTACTGACACTTATACATACAAATACATATATATGTACCCTAAGGAGAAAATCTCCAGTTCTGAACTGGTGCGCTTCTAGTATATTTAGACCCCGCTCGCTGCATCCCTTTTTACTACATAGTTCCAAATTCTGTAGTTCCGAACCAGTTCTAAAATCGACAGACGAAAGAAAAAAGTATCATGATTTTTCAATCTTTTCGGTTCTTCGGTGTGCGATTTTAAATTATTTTCAAAGAAATCTTTTTTTAATTTTTAAATTAAATTTGTTTGAATGATTGTAAGAAATTTACGTTTACATACATTCGCCTGTAGCTGACTTAGCATATGTGCTCGTATTGGTTAGATTCCAGACGGTCCCAAGATCTTAATATGTTAACACAAACTTTTGTTTTGTATTATCAAACTATGAAAAAGCATCTGCGAAGTGCACAATGAAAGTGCATTTGAACGAAAAAGCCGCCAAAGACATATATATGTAAAGTAAACAAGCCCCTACCGTATCCCTTCTTCGATAGTACCGAAATAGTTCTAAATTCGTCACATTAGATATAGATTTTTTACGGAAAATTGAAATAAAATAGTTTTTTTAAGAGTTCCACATTTCGCTGATTTTGAACTGGTGGGGATCTAGTTACTATCGGACTAGTTCGTTTTTGGCGATAAAGATCTTGTACGGAACTACAAAAAATTTTATTCACTGGCCCGCGGTTTCCCTGCAGGGTATGTATGTGTACTGGCTTATTAAGTCTGCCGATGTATGCGGACTGCTGCTGCTGCTGCTATCACTGTAGCGTATGTTGCCATTGGTTAAGCAGTTCGAGAGTATTCGGGTTATCAATTTGATTGTCATCGAAACAAACCACCGAACTGTTGTGGATTTTAGTTGCAAACAAAATAGGATATCTGTAAGCAGTGCGAATACAAAAACAAGTGTCGTTTGTGTGCATGACTGTATGTGTATGTGTGTGCGACAACGTTGTGGGTAGATATGTACTTATGTATAGAATATATCCAATCTTCTACTAACGCTATAACAAATGCTCGAATGAGCGCATTAAATGAAAAGTCTTGGTAACAAAAGGATATCATATAACACACACATGCACGCAGATACAAACGTATGCATATACATATGTACAATACGATTGTCATTAGATGCTACGAATCGATAATGTCTATTACACTCAAACGATTTGCCAGAAAATTATATGTCACAAGTGTGAACCAGTGTGCTGTAGGAGGAGAATTGCCGAAATCGGCTGTGGCTGTTGGTTGTTTTATGGGAGCGACACTTGTACTAAGCATTTACTGAAATGACCAAATGTCAGCTACAAAATTGTTGTAAAATGTCACAAAGGTGTTATAGCTAAGGCTTATATACATAACACCGGTTGTGGTACGCTTACTCACACAGAGAGCAGTACATGTAAACGCATATACATACATACACATATATAGTTGCAATAAGAAACAATAGGCTACAAATGAATGTTGGTCCAGTAACCCCTGGTCGCCATTGACGGCTGCCATGTATTCTACAGTGGATTTTGTATCGGGTATTTACGGTTCAACGTGCATATGTACATACATATATACGTACGTATATGTATATATACATACACAGCTCCAAACTATATACAAAATTACCTAGACACAAAGCTTTTTATCAGCATTGTAAGGCCGGTCGCTCTATTCATTTTCTGTTGGAATTACATACATATATGTACATATGTGACACACGTGATAAATAAATATAAATGAGTTTAAATAGCTAAAGTTCACATGCGCTCGTCTTAGCTTATTTACTCCCACATAAAGACACATTTTAAATTGAGTTGCTTTGTCAAAGCACTGACATCTGTTGCAAAAATCGGCCATTTGTAACTGTCATTTTTTATAATTATTTTTAATTATACACATCATATATTAATTCGTTTAAATAGATTTTTGTTGTATCAAAGCCACTTTAAATACAAGTCTTTTATTGGATATGTCAGAGGCAAGCAATGTAAATATAAGAAGCTCTTGGCAGACTTGACAATTCAAACTTAGTTCAGAACCCGATGACAATGCAATATGAAAGCTGAATTAATCCGATAGGTGGCACAGGTGTCGAGATATTTGTAAAACCGGCATTTCTATTTCTGATTTAGTTGATATTTAGAACATATATTACTTATATCAAAAGAACTAAATCCGCAAAAAAAATTTCCAATAGGTGGCGCAGAAGTCGAGATATTTGGAAAACCCGTATTTATGATCACATTAGGTTCATATTTAGAATGTATATTACTTACATGAAAAGAAATAACTACATAAAAATTTTTTGCAGTTTTGTGGCGCACGATTCTATATAAAAAAAAATTGCCGTCTATGCTCAATAACCTACTTAAATTGAAATCTATTGAAACCCCAAATCATGCCTAGCGACATCAATAAGACAGGATGCTTTCCTAAGTAATTGGAAATATTTGAAGGAGCCAAAAAAAATAATGCTACGATGCAATATTGATGTATCCAAAGAACTTATAAATGGCGCAATAGCATTCACCACGAAAATCATCTGGCCAAATTTTAGACGATATCAATACTTGTAAAATTTGAAAATACAGCCAAAGTCAATACATTCCTCGGCAAAGTTCAAGTTACGGAACCGCTGAACGGAGAATGCTATCAGTCATACTTTCACGGGCATCAACAGTACAGAAGACTACGCTGTTGTATACCTAGGATCATCGGTATTCGTAAATGGTCAAGCATTAGTCGCTCTTGGTAGAGTTTAGATCGCTAGAACGACTTCGGATAGAGGAATTGAATAGCTGGAAACTGTCTGCAAAGAAGCCATGCCATAACAATGCATTGAAATAACTACGTACGAGTGATAAATACAGACAGAATACTTTTGATTGCAGGATTTCAAAAGACTAAAAAGTAGAAAATAAAATTATAGTTTAAAAAAAAAATTAAAAAACTCTTTTATTACAACAAAAACTAAAAAGTATAAATTAATTTATGACATAGCGATTACGTTTAAGAAGAAAAGGAAGTTCCCTAACTTGGTTTAATTTAACTTTTTAAACAAGCTGAAAATAATAAATAGCCCGTAGTCATAGTCCAATAAAAAGTCAACTGTAAAGTTAGTTACAGCTTTTTTTGACCGATATGCCATTGAAAATTATGTCAAAAAGATGCCAAACTACGATTATGACACTCCAAGATATCCCACGGTCACTTAATGGGACTCGTAATTAACCACTTATGTAGCTGTCCACTCTTTAATATAAACAACCTCCTTATACACTATCTACACGATTGTTCGAAATTCAATTACCTCAGGCAACGTACCTTCCTTCAAAATGATCCTCTATCCCTCCTTTCCCATCCTATTCCCACAGAAATTGATAAGATATTAAAATTTTTAAAACATTCAAGACTATTATAATAAAACGTTCGCTGTAGATATTTACCGCGCATAAGTTTTGAACAGGTATCGTTTGACAGCGAGTCTAGCGCGCTTGCGATACCCATTTCATCGTTTTCCATACAAAATACATTGGACGTCAAGAGAAAAGCGTGAATAACTTTCGTCTCAATGCATTGCGGCAAATTTTTTTTTGCAAATAATTACTAATAAAACGCTTCAAAATTTGAGGTTAGCTTTATATGGGCGGTATGCGTCAAAATAAAGCGATGAAGTTTTTCTTGTTTTCTTCATGTATTCCCATAAATGCTTCATAAGGAAAATAGAGGTTCTAACCGCCTCCAAATTTTTTCCAAGAAATGTATAGGGCTGTACCACTATGCGGCGGTTCGTTACCAATTCCAAACGGTTGCCGACTTCAAGGAGTCAATATATGTAAATAGTTTAGGTTTGGCTTTCCAGTCATAGAAATATACGCGGTAAAAAGTAATCTGATAAGCTGGCTGGATCTGAAGGCGGCTCTTTTAAGGACTCCGAAGAAGAGATGCAGTGCTGTCTACTCAAAACTATGGCTAATATTTAATGGAACAGAATATCAATCTGCTATATATCAAAGTCAGTGTAAAGAAACGCAGCATCTTAAACCTAAGAAATTTTCTACCTGGAACAATAAGGAATATTTATAAAAAAAAAAAAAACATCCACAATTACGGAACACTAATCCCTGAAGTGAGTCCCCATACTTTTTTCCTAATATTTTCGTTCAACAACAACGATCAAAATAAGTTGCTGACACAATCTGTGTAAATTGGCAATGTCATAAACAACATTCCGAGCGCAATGGCAGCATACAAACAAGGAAATGAGAATGAAACTAAACATACTAAATCACGACAATTTCTGCAAATTGTCAGCAACCAATGCAAATGAGTGGCGTTAAAACAAACTTGGACAACAAGCCCCAGTGCACACATAAATAAGCATAAAAAAAATGGCCAAATAAACAGAACTACGAGTACGAGTACAGATGACAACAAACAAAATACACAATTTAAATAGTTAGACACTGAGGTCGAAAAGAGTAGGCATGTTACAAATTGTAGTACGTTGCCAGCGTTGTGAAAAATCAACAACAAATCAAATAGTAAAGCATACACGGAGGCGCTTAACACCGCCTGCCTACCCAACAAATGCCAAAATACAAACACAAATACAAACAAATGATTTTTAAAATGCCACCAAATGGGCAAAACGGGTAGTAAAAGTGTGTGTGTGTGTGTAAAAAGTGGGCGTGAGATCACTTTCGAATTTACATTTCGAAGTTACTAGCACTACATATATACTTATATAATCTTTTTACATATGTATTTACGCTAGTGCGAGTGAATGTTGAGCGACTGTTAATAGGAGATCGAGAACTGAGTGCTGCAAATATTTGCAAAAACAGAGATGGGTTTACACACTTTCAATGAAATTCCGAATCCCACAAGCAAGCAAGCGGACAAAGAGGCTGATACAGAAATACTTAAATGTATTGCATAGCACTGTGCACTCGCATTTAAGTATCTACAATCTCTGAGGATTTTCGCACAAAAACTGCAATTTATGCGTCATGACACTGACAGTGATAACTAGCAACAACAACAAAAACAAAGAAAAAATAAATGCAAAACCAAATGCATTAAGAGGGCGTAACAGCTGTAGCACGCAGCTCAGCTTGAAAATGCAAAAACATTAAAATGCATTGTCCTCGTGCCGAGCAAGGCGTTAGCAAGCAGTTATCGTAGGCGCAGTGGGCGAAGAGGACAAGAAAATACACCAAAATTCGCTCGTAAATTGGCAAATATGTATATTTATGCAGCATTGCATTCAAAATGCAGAGTACAAGTATTTCAACGATGCTTGAGTTCATGAAGCACTTGGGCCTGAACACAGTTGAGCAGAGGAGGTGGGCGGCAGAAAAACAAATAGAGCGAGCAGCAACGAGTGAAGGAAGGCCTGCAAAATTGGTAATGGCATATTGAAGCAGGCAAAATGCTATACAAATAGCCGCTTCCGCAATTGTATACATAAGTAAGCGCTTGAACTTATATAAATATACATACATATAGAATCCATACATACATACATATGTATGTACATACGACTGTGTGCGCGTATTTGGGCGCATAGCTACACACTATTTGCATGGTCGACTGCATTAAGTGGATTTACAGCAGCATTTTCGTTGCGCTCATCGCCTGTGTAGTTGAGTTGCAGCAGCAATGCATACGCTCGTACATATACATACATGCATACATACTAGCATATATATGTACTTGCATTTTGCCTATTTTGCATTGCATTCGCATTTTGTTCGCCTTGATTAATGTTAATTTTTGTATTTTCTCATAGTAGTTATGCACTTTGTGGGTGGTGAGTGTTGAAATATTGTTTGCGTGTAGTCGACAATTTTCGAAGCAGCCAGCAGTGCTGAGGGCGAGCAATCTAGTATGGCTCAATGACTGCACCGGCTGTGCTGATAGTGTTGGCTCAGTGACTTTTGGGGCTTGCCGTTGACACAGTTATTTGTAATGCATTTATTTATGGTTGTCAATTTGATAAGCGCCCATAAGTATGCTAAGCCAGTGTGTAATACTGTGTAAATTTCCAATGTTAAAATGTAGGAAATTAAGTATCCTTGAACAAGTTTTAGCGATTTAGTGAAGATACACATACCTTGCAAGAAGGAGAAAGCGACTTGAAATTTTGGATTGAGTATAAGAAATTGGGAAATATTGTAATTTAAATCTTTCTGGACAAGTTTTAAGCAATAACTATTTGTGCATGCGTTTAGAACAATGCCCAATACTGGTTATTCAATACGAACAGGGATGTCTCCCTGACCAGCTATGCCGAATACGATAAAATATTTGACAATTTGGCCAAAAGTATTACAAATTTATCGAAAATATTATGTAGCCAGTACACAACGACATAATCAGGGCAATTCACACACAGTCTATCGAAAAACAAAGGCCTGCCGTAAGAAAATTGTCAATTCTGGCAACTATCTTGAAAGCTCTTTACTGTCGAAAGGCTAACTGAATGATCTGCTAACGAGAGGTTTTAGCGTTATGCTGTACGCCTTTTTGCAATAAATTTTTTTTTAATAAAATAAAATTAAAAAGTACACATATATATTTTTCTTTTTCAGACAATAAAAACTAATAAATAAAAGAAAATTGAATAAAAAAAGTAAATAAAGCAAAAATAAGTAACTTTTTTTTACATTTAACTCAATGTAAAAAAATAAAATATTTCTCTGTTTAAAACAGTAGATTCTAAAATTTAAATTAAAAAAAAAAAAAATTGTACTTTAAAATTAAATAAAATAACAAATATTTTTATTTTTAAAACAAAATATAAAAATTAAAGAAACTTTTATTCGAAAAAACCAAAAAGTATAGTCAAAAAGATTCTAAAAGTTGATGAAATAAAAACAAAATTCTTTTTTAAACAACAAAATCTAAAAATAAAAAAAATAAACTAAATAAATAGTTTGAAAAACTAAAAACTCGCTTTTATTACAATATGAACTAAAAAGTAAAAAATAATTTATAGAAATAATTAAACTTTTAAAACCAAGCTAAAATAGGATTAAAGTAAATGACAATAAAATTAATTTTACTGGAAAACAAAACGGGGGGTGCTTAATATAAATTGTTTTGAACTTTACATTTTCAATTAAGTAATATTGAATATTGTCAACAGAAGGACTATAAAATCTAAGAAGCACTCCTCTAATTATTACCATAACGGGTGCTTTTGCTCCTGATTCTAAGCGGTTCCTTGTCAGACCATGATTACTTGCCTGTCTACCTGAATACATACATACATATCTCGCATGCCATGGCGTATGAGTTATCTACCAACTTCAACATTTAGTCCGATCGAATAAGAAACTTTAAATCACTGTAACTTTTCCGTTTATTAACGAAAAAAGTGTTTATTTCTATGAGCAATAAGGTTGTATTTAGAAGCATAGAAATTGAGTTATGTTCTTAAATTTAGCAGGCTAGAAAGGTATATTGGGTCAAAAGGATGTTTAGTACTTAAAAATAATTTTTGATTGGCAAATGTAAATTTTTTCTCGCGACTCAGTCTAATATATGTACTTGTAAGAGATAAACAAGAGCAATTAATTTATAAAAAATTAAATGCAATCTTTTATTGACGGTCAAAAAAAAGAAGATAGTTCGGACCCGCTCCACCAAGGCAAAATATCTCGACACTTGCGCCACCTAGCGGATTAGTTCCACTTTCGTATTCCATTATCATCCGGTTCTGAGCGAAGTTTGAAGTTTTAAGTCTCTAGCTCATCGCGAAGTTGGTTAAAAATTTATTGCAAGATTTGATTACACACAGGTGAAACTAATAAAAACTTGTAAAAAATAGGCCTTTTTTTTTGATTTTTGGCACCATTTGGCGACATAAAGTTTTTTACCTGTAACTTTAATCTATTTCCACACCAATAAATTTGTATATTTCAAAAAATTTTTCGTTACAGTTTTCAATCAGTGGCTACTAAAAAAGCAAATCAATTCGCCTTACATGAAAAGCGAGTCATAGTACCAGTAAGCTATTGGAGTAACCCTATCGCTGGTATTACAGAAGAAATATTTTGTGATCTTCCTCACTTTTTGTAGCGTATTTAGGCTTAAGTCGTTTATTGGGTTTTCCTGCCAAATTTGGTGAAGTTTTTCGTTGGTAGGTCGGTATTCCCATATTGCAAGAAATTCATATTATCTTCAAACTCGAATAGATTTTTTCATGTATTTTACCTGGAAAGAGAAGAAAGAGAATAAGTTAAAAAGCGGAAAAATAGAGGAACTTCTATTTAATTACATACAGCAGTTTATAGTAAAAGTAAAACTTTGGAAATCGTACATAATTGTAGCTTATGTACATACCTATCGGGAAAATGTAATGTATGGTAATCGAAAAAATAATCAACCATGTCCTATGAAATGTATGAAATTAAATATTGCATTACCTAATATTGAAGAATATGTGTGATTTACATACTCATTGTTATAAAATTCGGAGCATACTTCTGAAACCCTTAAAGACTTCACTAAAATTTTGGGAACTTTAGTATCCAGCGCTTGGGGTTGGTTTTCCTATATGGTGGCCTTTGTTTCGTTCACTACCTAGGAATGGATGGACCGAATTTAAGATTTTGCTTACACTCGTTGCTTAATGATCACACTTTTTTTTTAAATAAAAATAATTTTTTTTTTAAGGTATGTTGAAATGCCACTAATCGCGGGCTATGAAGTGAAAGAGAGTTCTGCGCGAAAATACTGCGGCCAGTATAGCCGGAATTTAACTGAGAAGCCTCAACAAAAGCCATAATATACTTCAAACGAAAGTAAAAATTGTGATTTCTTGCAAGTACTCTTTGAGAGGCGATTCATACCCCCTCTAAAAAGCCGGTTGAAGGTACAATAATGATAATCTTTTACATGTGTGTGACACAGAAATTTGTTGTGCATAAAGAAATTTTCCTAAAGTAAACGTACAGTTAGTCTAGACTTAACTTAACTTACGTAAGAAAACATCAATGATTACTCAATACGTTAACTTAGCCAGAGGCGAAAATATTTTGTTTTTGTATTTTCCTTTTCAGCTGATTGTCATTTTGCCGCCTAAAAATCACATCGAAAAATTCCTGAACAAAAATATATTGCATTGGCCAATATATTTGGTTACGTTTCGTAAATTAAGTCTACACTAACTGGACCTTAATTTGAGCTCATAATATTTTTTTTCAATTCTTATTTTGTATTTATTCAATCATTCTTGGTAAAATTTGGTGTTAAAAATTATAAACCTACATTTTGACAACATTTTAACATTTGTCTTAATATTTTTTTAATTTTAGTCATTTGTTTATAAAAGTATAGTATAGTTTTATTTTGAGTATGCAGTTTTGTAACCCATTCAATTTTTGTAAAACAAATTGCAAGTCTAAAGTTGCTCGGACTTACCATTAATTTTTGGAAGTTTTTTCGTTGAAGGTGTTGCTTATTATCTTCATATAAAAAAATCGTCGAAAATGACTGGCATCGTCAAAAAAAAAAAACAAAAAAATATAAAAATGCGAGTGTCTCGAAAAAAGGTTGAATACCATTGTAATATGTTTTTGTTTCATTAAACTCGTCATTTGATATGACACAGAAGTATGGAGGTTAACTGTTTTTGTGGTGCAAGTTTTCGATGCGAACTTGTGGTGAATGTTTTGATGTTGTCGCACAAATGGGAGACCTACAGTTTTATATCGTCTTCGGGCGACCTTTCTTTTTTTCTTTTGGTCCTTTATTTTCATGAAACAAATACACTTGAACGTTTTTCGTAGCTTGGCAAGGAGCAAGTATGTAGATGCTCGTACCGAGTGGAAGAACGCCGCGTTAACCGCTCGCCCACGGCAGCCGCATTGCGAATTCCTGGTAGAAAAACAGCAGCAGAATTCAATGACGACTGAACTGTGATAAGAGTACGAGAAATAATATATTCCATTAAAACGAAAATACAAAAAGCATCTTCGTATAAATGAGCTGCTTTATTTTTTTTTTGTGTTTGGTGAAATCTTCTACTCAAAAGCAAATTTCCATATGAAAGGGCCACGAACTGCCAGCAAAGCTTGAAATGCGTATTTTAGGAAATGCTCACATGTACTTACATACATAAGTAGTTTTCCCATAGCTTTCAATTACACTCGAAATAGTCGAAGTGGTTCGTTAGTTGCACTACGCTAGCATCTACATATTTATGTATACACTATGTAGTACACTAGAATATACATATGCAGTCGGAGTAAACTGTCTTTTCATTTTCTGCCTTTGTAATTTTGTACCAAGTGCATAGTATCTATGTGTAGTATCGCACACAATTTTTCCAATTTCCCTTTCTTTGTTAGCTGAAAACATTCGATTAAATTGTCATCACTTATTTCCGGAAAAAAAATTCTGCCACACACACGCCGGGTGGAGCGAGCGTGTATGTGTTGTGCAGATACCTATGCAAATCGTGGCACCAGCATAAACTTAGATATCTAAAGTGACAGTGTGTGTAAATAGGTTCTGTCTGCCTTTTGTGACAATACTTACTTGCTGCTTTGTAGGCGGTGAGTTAAAATATGCATACAAAAATATGTACATACATATACATATATCTGTATGTAACTGCAAGCTCTGAAAGAAAGCGGCTAAAGAATCATGTTTCGTTTTCATTTCATTTGACATCGCCCATTGCCGGCAGTGATTTGCTCCATATTTTCAACTACTACATACTTATGTACATATGTACATCTTCACTTACATACATAGCGAAATTTGCATTTTATAAAGCTCATGTGTGCCTGTTTGCTTGAATACGCTTGCAAAAAATGCCAAAAGTGCATTGACATTATATTTCTACTTTGGTTTCTCTTTTTCACTTTGTATGTATTGTCATTGTTACTTTTACAATTGTTTCTTTTGTTTATTTTTGCTTTTGCTTTCGTTACGCTTCATTTGTAAAGTTCTTTTTTATTTGGTTGCTATCACTGGCCGTATGCAAATTTACCTATGTATGTGTAAGTCTATATATCCCTACAGGGAAAGCTACTAGCACTGAACTAGATTGCTACCAGTTTGCATTTCAATCCAACTAGTTCACGTTATACGTCCCGGTTTCAGATGGCATTTAACCATGCCTGCTACAAAAGAGCACGGGCTTAACATCCTAAGCCTATATCTTACTGATTGGATCAAAAGCATGTTGAAATCCAGAATTATAATAGGAGGCAGTAAGCAAGCGGTAACTGAAACCCATGGCTGTTCTCAAGAGGAAAGAAGTTGAGTTCTCAGAAGAGTCTCAATTGAAACTCACATCTCCTGAATTTTATCAACAAAGCTACAAGGGCGTTTTATGCATGCCAGAGAATTCATGGTAAACCCATTTTTACATACTCAGCGCTAGCTTGGTTGCCAAAAGGCGTACATGGACCAAGTTTACAGAAAAATCTGTCAATGGCGCCCAGGCGCAATCGAAGTCTTTGTGTGAGAGTTTCTTCATAGAAAGACAAACGGGGCTGGAATAAATATTATAGCGGATAGTCAGGCAGAATTAAAGGCCATAAACTTCTTTAGGACGGTATAAGGCTTGTGAATAGTTGTAAAACTCTTTTCTATACCTAGGAGAACATAATAGATCGACTCCTTTTTTTGAAGTCGGTGAACAAGTATTTATTAAAATTTTGTCTTAAATTAAATTACATAAAACAAACTTTAATTAATATTTAAATAGAAACATTTATTTAGTTTGAAAAATCTTAACTGGTAGTCTTCACGCGACGTCAGAGCCGAAATTTATAAGAAAAGCAATTAATTGCGTTTTTTTGGCTTTGACAGTTCAAAGGCAGTGTCGCTGATTGCATAAGTTGTTCGAAATTGTGTAATTGGTACGTTGTCGCTTTAGCTTTTACTAGTTAATGAACTGGTTTTTTTACTGACTGGTTTGGATTTTCACTGCAGCGATTGTACAGCTCAGTCATGCCCCCTCGAATCGCATTCCATCTTCCTTTCCCATTATTTTGTGATTTGAAATGTTTTGTTGTTGCTATTTCACCGCTCACTCTAACTTATATATGTATTCTTAAGGCTTTAATACAAACATATGCATATAAGTATGTACATTAGATTGGTCGAAAAAGGTTTTTGCTGAGTTAAGGTTGGGACAACCTTCCAAAATTTTTCCTCTTGCCGAGAGAGTTGCTGGCATCAGACTTTACGTTTCTAAGTCAACATTAAGAGGATGCTCATGAAATATTTATATTTTACTCTAGAGCTATAATGTCAATATATATATATCAAACAATTGGTTAAGCAACCTAAGATCATTTTATATTGAAATTAGCTGAAAAAGTATTATAAGTTTCAGTTCTCACGGCAACGGTAGCTTAAAAAAAAAATCATCAATATTTTTGTCAGTTTCAAAAGGATTCAGTAGCGCATTTAAAGGTCATTGAGCACTCTTTATCGGTTACAGTAGAAAATTGAAAGTTGGTATAGATATTACAAATACCAAAAGAAAAAACTAAGTGGTGCCCCATTTTCTGCGATGAGATTTAACCCCCCTCTCCACATACAAAACTTGGACCACTCTAATGTACATATCCGTATATATACAGAAACTTCGCTCATTGACATTGTTTTTTACAGCGTTATTGTTGTTATTGTTCGTTAGTGATAGCATTGGTGATCTTCCTGGTGCACTTTAACACAAAACAACATTTACAACAATAAAGAAAGCAACTTTACTAACAACTTGGTCTTACATTTATTATGGGTGACTGGAAGGGATGTATGTAGAGTAGGATGAAGTGATAGAAATCACACGCACTTGCAAGGCTTCACAGAAGAGAAAAAGTGAGGAAAACAAAAATGCAGAAAACACTTCAGAAGCCAAAAGCAAGTGCAACAATAGGTATTTGCAGCAAAAGTACAAAGCTACTATAAGTAAGCAGAATTTGTATGCAACAACAAAGTGACAATTGTGTTACGCGTATAATTTTCGGTGGCACTGTATATAGTTCGTTGTGCGAACGAGTTTCGTATATGTATTTTTGTATACAAATATGTACATTAGGCTGTCGCAAAAACCAAAGTTGGTTTTGTTTTAACGCATATCCCCTCATTTTATTGGTTTTGTCTTAAAAACCATTCAAATAAAATTTTATGCGATTCGGATCACGGCAACCCCTTTCCGACTTGCAGTTAAAGTTATCAGAATAATCTTTGTGCAGTATTAGGGCGTAATATTTTGTAAATCTGCATTTTTAGATTTTTTTCAGGTAGTCAGGATTTTTTCCAAAGGAGCATTAATTATAGTATATTTCCGAAAGTTAACATAAAATATGGAAATATGGGTATCAATTAAAAGAAAAATTCAAAACAGGATTAATTTTATTTTTTTTTTCAATTATTCTTTTGCAACATGTCAAAAATGTCCTTTAAAAATATGATCCTTCAAGATTTTTAATTTTGAATGCATTTTGGAGAAACTTAGTTTAATTCAAAACCTAAGAATATATATAAGGATATTTAAGGATAAAAATCGCAAAGAATATTTTATTTTAATTAATTTTTTCGATGTTCCTGGGAAAAATCCTGCCATTCTTTCAAAAATTTAAAGATGCAGATTTACTAGAAATGCACGGGTTATCGTTATCCTATGGCCATACAACTTCATATATATGTTATTTAGGCTAAAAAGCACAAATATGGAGGGTTGGCATGCATATCAAAATTTGCTAACGATTTTTTTTTTCATATATTCTTGGAACATTCTAATGTTAATATATAAGCATGTGTGTATGTGAAAGCAAGTGTAAGTAGTAGAACAAGAGCAATACTCCGATTAGTAGAAATTAAATCAGAGCTGGCAGACGATACGTCGTAGCTACGCTTAATGGTAATTTGATACGATTGCGGTACCAATTGTGTAGAGTTAGTGGTGTCTGAAGTGTTGTTTTCAGCGATATTGTGACGAATATGCGGGCATACATATACATATAACGGGTGATTTTTTAAGAGCTTGATAACTTTTTTTTTAAAAAAAACGCATAAAAAATCTCATCGGTTCTTTATTTGAAACGTTAGATTGGTCCATGACATTTACTTTTTGAAGATAATTTCATTTAAATGTTGACCGCGGCTGCGTCTTAGGTGGTCCATTCGGAAAGTCCAATTTTGGGCAACTTTTTCGAGCATTTCGGCCGGAATAGCCCGAATTTCTTCGGAAATGTTGTCTTCCAAAGCTGGAATAGTTGCTGGCTTATTTCTGTAGACTTTAGACTTGACGTAGCCCCACAAAAAATAGTCTAAAGGCGTCAAATCGCATGATCTTGGTGGCCAACTTACCGGTCCATTTCTTGAGATGAATTGTTCTCCGAAGTTNAATATGCTCCATACCTAGTTGGAAAATTTATTACCGTTGAAAATGTCAACAACGAATTTATCTTTGACATTTTACCGGGTAGCCAGAAGGTGTAACGCAAAGAAAACTAAAAGAAATAAGTATGACATAGTGGGCAATATGCTATGTTAAAAACCACGCCTACAGAGGAGAGGTGATGAAATTTACACTTTTTTGAAAAAGCCATTAAAGGCTCTTTGAAAAAGTCAGCGATCGGAATGCGATGATTTCCATGTGAAGCGTACACATGTACGCTGGCATGTCATAAAATACTGCTTTCCTACTGGGTACTTGCGCGTTGATATACATATGTATGTATGCTTATTTACGTACATATGTTGTTGATAACGTAAGTTGTTGATATGTTGAGTGGCATTACAAAGTGCGCTGACGTGTTTCTCTAATCTCCATCTGCTAGCGATTAAGCTTATTGCTTTTCAGTAGCTACAAACTTTTAATGCCACGTTATCACTACGCGATCAAATTGGCGATAAACTTGAGTATAGAAGTGTTAGTATTAACTACGCTTACCTATCAATTATTGTTTGATTTATTTACTTCCTTTCTAATTTTAATTATTTTTTAAGTGCTTTTGCATTTTGTTTATACCCGAGCGCACCTGTGTACTCCGACATAATGATCTTTTAGCGAAAAATGAGAATATTATTTTTTTTTTTTTTGTAAATGGATTTGAAATTAGATTTTACCACATATGTACATTTGTTTATTCGGTAACCATTCTATTAATTTGTACAAAACTATTTTCCGGACAGACCATTCCTGGCCGTTTTTGGTAGACGTTCACCCTGAGATGCACTGTGCTCGTTCGGCTAGCAGTTGAATTCGCAAAAAACTCCTCTGACGTGGTCACGCGATTGCGTTTATAGTCGAGAGTGGACCATAGCGGTTTTTACATTCACATATTTATATAAATTGCGATTTTGCCACACAGTTGGGATTCCTATAATCTTGTTCCCCACACGGTTCAAAATTTCGGTTTTAATTTTGAACTTTTTGGACTACATATATGATCAAACTAAATTCTGCTTCAAATACAAACCTTCCATGTTCTAAAAAAAAGAGAGCACACACGTTGGGCTTAGAACTTAAACAGTTCGGTTTAAATTTTAAACGCAAACATTTTCATAAATAAGAATAAAAAAAAAAATAAATCTTAAATTTCATGCTTAAAGGCTAGGACTACAATTTAAAAATTAAACCCAAATTTTTGACCGTGTAGAGACACAGAGACTCAATCTGGGAACTATTTTGGGATTTTAGAGATTTTCGGAATTCTCGGGACTTATCGATAAAATAATCGATGTTTTTATCGGTTTTGCTATCGATATTTTTACGGATTTTGTAATCGATATTTCTAACCACTTGGTAGTCGATATTTTTTATCGATATTTTTATCGATTTTCTTTACGATATTTTTATCGTTTTTGTTATCGATATTTTTATAGATTTTGCTATCGATATTTTTCTCGATTTTTTATCGTTATTTTTGTCGATTTTGTTTTCGATATTTTTATCGATTTTGTTATCGATAATTTTATCGACGTTTTTACTGATTTTCTAAACGATTTTGTTATCTATATTTTTATCGATTTTGTAATCGATTTTGCTACCAATAGTATTATCGATTTTGCTATCGAATTTTTTATAGAAGTTGTCATCGATTTGGTTATTGATATTTTTATCGGATGTTATCTACTATGCATTTTGTTATCGATAGGAAAACAGAATAACATAAATGTAATTAGAGCGAACAACGGTAGAGATAGGGATCTAGATAGAAACAAGTAATTTTTAGCAAAAAAAAAAACCGACTTAAAAAAATATATATATATCTATATATTTCATGATACAATGATCGTATCTAAACCAAATTAGACCTAAACCTCTGAGATACTACCTTTCCGTTGCAAAAAGAATTATTGAAATCGGTTGACGTGGTGCAAAGTTATGCGGTAACATACATAAAAAAAAAAAAAAAAATTAATAAATAAATAAAAAAATATTCCGACGAACTGATAACCTCCTCCTTTTTTGGAAGTCGGTTAAAAAGAGAAGAAATATAACCTTAAGCAAAGGCAGATGTATGTATGTATATTGGTAATGAGACCAAATAGATTTGTAACGTAAGTTTCCCTTCTCCAGTGTGGCCGAAGCGCACTTGCTTTTTATTTGTTTGTGTTTTTTTTTCTTGTTTTTCAAAGATTTATCATTTTTATTTCAAGATAGAGACATCATTGTCTTCTTTTTCTCCCTTCATACCAATAATGCAGTAAAAGTGGAATATAAATCCTATAAAACACTACCACTGTTAGAGCGCCTGCACATGCATGAATACAAAGCACTAAACTAGCGACATAGTAACAACACTTGAGTGCCACAGTTGCAAGATGATTTGCATTTATTTTGCATTCATTTTCCAAACAAGCTAAGGGAAAAAGTGCTTTAGAGCACATGGTATGTACATATGTGTGTATTACAAAGAGGCGATGCCAGCAATACTATTGAGTTGTCACACACTTACATACATATGTACATACATATTCACACACGTAAAAGAATTGAGAATGGTGGCTAGCTATAGCCACAACTCATGTTGCAGTTAAGCCGATTAGTCACACATACACTGATGAGTCATGTGAAAACACTACGTAGTAAAGTGTTGTTGTTGTTATTGCTTTTATTCGCACTGCACCACTCGATTATTTGTGGATATGTGGTGTTGTTGCTTAGAAATCAAAAGCCTACTTTATGGCGCCAAAACCGATGCAACTGCGAAACAAGCAACAAAGGTGCACGAACCTCAAGCATTGACACCAACAGTAAGGGCAGACTGGCAGTTGACAGAAATGTGGTGGTCGGCAAGTGGCTGACAGCCAAACAAGCGGCTAAGCAGCAACTAAAGTGATTGTTTGTAAAGTTCACAAAATGACAAATCGATAGCTGCAACAGTTGGATGGATGGGTCTGGTAGTGGTTGCTAGTGGTTTCTTGACTGGTCATTTGATGCTCAAGTAAATTCAATTTGCTTTGGTTTTGCTTCCACTACGGAAGCTTAAGTGGATGTGTGTGTTCGATGTCGTTGAGTAAGCATTTAATTAGGCAACTCCGACAAAGTGACAGTGATTTTGAAGCGACAAGCATTTGCGTCGAATTAATCAGTAAGTACAGACATATTTAAGTGTAAGCTAACGCTAATACAATACTCTACACATGCGCAATGGAGTAAAGTCAGGCTAGCAAATATGTACACATGTAAGTACAGTGAGTAGCTCAAATTCACCAGCTAATTCATGATTTGGTATCTGCGTCACTGGCAGAGAGTGTTTCAATTATTCATCAAATTGAAATTTTAGTATGGCAAGTTTCTGGATAATATGATAGTAAATGAGTTACTAGCTTGGGTCAAAAGGTTGAACAAATGTTTTATGTGTACAATGAAATGTTATTAGTATGAATCCTACTAACATACATACAGATGTGAGTTAGATTAATAAAAATGGAAGAGAAAAAAAAAGTTAATTAAATTGGAAATGAAATTTAGGATTAGTCACGCTGCACAGTGCGGCCGAAATCCAAAAGTGCGGCCAAAATTCGAAGCTTTAAAGAAATAATTCGAAATTTCGTACTTAGAGGTTTTCGGGGTCGCAAATTACGAATAAGCTGCCACAATTACAAAATTCAAAATGGCCGTTCTTGTATGGCGTCTAATAAGTTTCGAGTTTTTCAGATAGATTTCATAGAAATATTTTGAGTATGCATTTTTATAGTCCACTCAAGTTAAGTGTCATAAAGGGCAAGTTTGGAGTAGCTATGACTTGTCGTTGGTTTTTGAAATTTTTTTTTTGTTGACAGTGCCAGTCATTTTCCTCCATACGAAGTACGTTCGATGATATGAATTCATTCAACAAAAAATTTCCAAAAATTAACCGTAAGTCCCAGTTACTTTGAACCTGCTCATTTTACGTATAGTTGACGCTAACATGTACATATGTATAAGGGTGTTGAAAAAAGTACATTACAATTTCAGTGGCAGATTTGGCAGTTGATTTTTTTTTATTCAGTAGCTGATACCTTTCTAAGTAACCTCCGATAAGTTTAAATGCAGCATCCAACAGCGTGTTATTACCAGGTCTGCCGATTCTGTTCAGTGGTTTGAACCACTTAGAAAAAGCTTGTGCCGGTTCAAGAACCGATTAATGAGTTTTCATGAACCGTGGTTCGGTTCGGTTCGGTTCGGTTCGGTTCGGTTCAAATGGTTAATTTTTTTTAATGCCAAAGGATACAAAGAACACAAATCTATTTATAAAAAATTGAAGGCTTTGTTATTGAGATAAAATTCAAATATCCACTTTTATAGGTGTGGAAAAATTAAAATTTTGGCTATATTATTTTGTTAACTATAGTTTTAGTCTTTTAAATATAGTTCGTTGTCTAACAAAAATTGAATAAATTCAACTTTAAAGCTTTGTGCAAAAATTATGAGAATTCTTCAAAGTTTCATCTAAATTTAAAACCTTTTGCTAAGAATTTCTAGAAAAACATTTCAAATTTTATATTGATTTTTGACAATTTTTTCATGGGTTTGAATTTTTTGCTGGCGGTGCATCTTCTTCCATATAAAAATACTTATTTCTAGCATATGCGGTTTTGGCATTTCAAAATACAAATGGTTCTGTTCGAAGCCCGAAAAAATGCGACGGTTCAAAACCTGGTTTGCAACCCTGGTTATTACTGTTCCATTTAACAACTCGAATTAAAAAAAAATACAAAAAAATACCATTACGTTTTTACTTCTAAAAAATTTCTGTTGCAGTCTTTATATTCACAAAATTGTTTATGAGTTTTACTAGCCCTTTTACCTAGGTTACATTTAGTTTTGTTGGATTTCCTTTACTCAAAATACAAATGGTGCTGGGGTACAGGCCGATACTGTGGACGGTTTTCGGTTTTTAGATGATCCCTTTAGACAAATTAGTAATGAAAAAGCCCTATCTAGTTACTTTTTTTAAATTTTGGCCGCTCTTATGTATTTCGGCCGCACTATGCCAAGGGCAATGGGACTTTGCGCTTCATACCAGAAGTCAACACTTGGCTCAGCAGGCAATATGGAATAGTCGAATACTATTTGACTTAAGTCATAAGCAGGCATGGGCAGAGAACGAGCACACGTTCAAAGAGCGTAAACATCGGGTGTACGTATACAAGCAAGAGCGTAACGATGAGAACGCGGCAGCATGCAAAATGAATTAGGCACACTAACACATTCTCACTTCTAGCGAACGCTTGTTTGTGGTAGTGCCCACCTCTGGTCATAAGTGCTGCGGTTGCTTTAAGGCATAGCCTTATCGGTATGGACATGTGCACTACGTTTGTTACGAGCAGTGCGGACCGGTGGTCATCGAAGAGGCTGAGCACTCCTTTTTTTCAAATGTACCCGATTCAGCTCTATGTTGGCCGCACTCATCGTCATGGAAGAGGCTGAGCATTCCTTTATTCAAATGTACCCGATTCAGCTCTAAGTGGTACGCACTTATTTGTATGCTTGGCTCCTGCCTAACACCAGACAATCTGGAGCCGTTAATGTAAACGAGCAAAGAAGAAGGGGCTAATGTTTGTCTTATCCTGGAGACTGGTGTTGCAGACTCTCATGTTCCCGACCCCTGCAAAGTCGATCAGCCTAAGTTAGTTATCGAATGTTTGTTCATAAAAGTTAAGTTTTTCTGACAATGGTGCCTAAACTCCCTTGATTTCCACACAATACTTTTTTAAGTGTGAAACATAGCAGTTTCCGACGTAGTCTTTCTCCTTTACATGGCAACTTCAATTGGGGTACGCCAGAGACGTCTCTATGAACTGAAAGATGAGATTAAAAACCAAATACGACATACACAGAGCAACCGTTATCATTTTCATCTACTCTCGCGCCGGAATTTCCGTCATCTCAGTTCTGGCTTGGCCAAAGGCAGAGGTGGGGCTTCAGCTGTGTAGATAAACCCGCTTTACCCTGGAACTTTTACAGTCTGGACACGATGTGGTTTCTTAAACTCCTACCTATCCTACGGGCTGTATAAGAAGGTTGCCTGCATAAACCTAATCTCCTCTTTGTAGGTGCCCTTACATCTACTTCACTAACATCCCCCTCGCCGTAACATCACGTTTCCTTGGCCTATTGTTAGTTGGGCTTGACGATAACGATTGAAAGATTAACCGATTCTAAGCGGAGATAAGTATAAGTAGCTGCCACAAAATCAACAATAATATGCGTTTTCCCCATGAAGTGGCTGAACGTTACTACTCTCAAATTAATTTTCATTCATGTCTTAAATATTTTAAATTATAAAATGAGTAAACGATTTAAAGTTAGCTCAGCATATTTAGAAAGCAGCGGTTGTTAACATACTTAAAAAACTATTGTGTGGAAACCTTAATTTTCTTTTTTGTTTAGGACGAAAATATTTATAACGATTACCGTTAAGGCATTTGAACAACATTATTTAAAAAAAAAAGTACCAAGTTCTTACAATACGAGTATTTTTGAGAATTTAGAAATTTTGCCTATGATCGAATCACACTTTTTACAAATTCGTACTTAAAGTTTTACTTCATTCTGAGGCCATTTCGCGCTAAAAATCTGAGTTAGCATCGGTAAATTGAGCTTTCCTAAGAAAAAAAGACGCTGCGCCGCGTTTAATTTCTCCTTTCGTGCGGCCTCTATTCTGTTCGACCCATTTGTTGTTTTGCTTTTGCATTTTTCCACTACTCATACACGTAGCATCGACGCAAGCGAGGCCAAAGGGTTGACATGGAGTCAGTGGCCATCAATTTTACATTGGCCAACATAGCCGCTAGCGATCTATGCAATGGTCAGATAGGGCGATAGAAGGAAGAAAAACGATACAAAAAAATGTAAAGTTGCCCATAACAACAGCGCTACAAAAGCAATAGGGACAGTTTCCCTTTTTTTCGCAGCATTCTACAATGCGCTTATGTACATACGTACAGTGGCGGTCAAAAGTGGATGAATGGTGTTTCGTTTTTAATATTTACAATGCTTTTTTTCAAGCAAAAATTTTTTTTGATATTTTTTATAAAAATCTAGTTCATGCTTTAGCAAAAACTATATAAATCAGGCTTTCAAAGTTTATACAGAATTCAGAAAAATTCCATAAATTTATATCTAAGTTTCGAGCTTTTTACCACAATTTTATACATTTTAGTAAAATAAGTGCAAGTTGTTTAGCTACCAAATATCGCATTGATTTTTTATATATTTTTTTGTTGTTGGTGGCGTTTTGGAATTTTTTCCATATAAACATGAATTTCTTGTGGAAGAATATGCGCACGACCGTTTGCGAAAAAATTAAAAAAGTCAAAGCCAGTTTTCCTAAATTCCGCTATTTATACTAAAAGCCGTTAGCAAAAAAAAATTATTTAAAATCAATGCGATTTTTTAGCCGCTCAAAACTTGCACTGCATACACAAAAATTTTTTTAAAATACTGATTATTTAGTTGAAACTTTTATTTATATGGGGTTTGTTAAAGCATGAACAATATTTTTATAAAAATATATAAAAAAAATTTAGCTTGAAAAACATTGTAAATATTAAACTTTTGACTGCCACTATAAAATTAAAAAAAAAACGACTGGGAGCATTTTCGTTGTTGTAATTTTCACCTGTGCAGTAATGAAAACCCCTACCATTCACCGGCATTTCGCTATGTATCTGTGTACTTGTGTATGCACATATTTTATGTGTGTTCGTTTGTATGCGAATATCGCTATTTGCAAAGCTAAGGAAAAAAGCTCTCTTGAAAGGATTGTCGATACTGTGTACATATTCATACCTATCTGCATACATCTGTTTCTACATATACATACATATATATGTATGAGTAGTCAGTGGCCTATGTATTTTTTGGTTTTTATTGTCGTTGTAGTAGTTATTGGCTGACTGTATCGGTCAATTTTAAACCGCAAATGTTCGAATGCTTCGTTAACTCGGATGTATGGCGTAAATACATATGTAGTACATAAATACATACATACAGCGTATATTCCCTGCAGTAAAATTTAGAGACAGGCTAGCAAAGCGCTATTTCCGAACTACATATCGCAGAAATACTAGCTCTGATCTGGTGCAAAACGGCTGCAGAGCGGGGCAGTTGAAAATTGCATTTTAAGTGTACAAATTCTCACTTTTCGTACAATACGAAAGTAGCTCAGCGAGAAGACCTCCGACTCAAACATCATTGGCCGCGAGTTCGAATCGCGATAGAGGCAGCTGTGAGTTTTCAGATTTAATGAATTTAAATTATTGTGTGCCGCTTACAATAACTTTTTTTAATAAAGATATGTAACAAAAATGGAATCTGTAAAAGAAAAAAAAAGAAAAAAAAATAATAATCCAAAAGCATTGCGCTAGAACTAGTACTGTAGACAAAAGGCCTAGTTCTACGCTAGTCCTGGGCTAGTCAGATTTTCTGCATTGTCTTTGTATGTCTGCACACTAATAAAAATATGTAGTCTGTTTGGTCACTATGCCGGCACCACTTGCTATCCTATGCGGCAGAACATCCGTTCTAAAGGCTATTCCGCTGGGTGGCTATGCACAATCATACATATGTACATGTATGCACACAGGATTGTGTACATATATGCAGATTTATATGTATTTATGTATATGTACATATGTACAAGTGAATATTTCTGTTTCTGGCATGAATTTCGTCCTTCAGCGGCCGTTTGCTGGTCGGTGGGCTAAAGGCATGAAAAATGTTGCTTGCTTTTTGTAGTTGTAGTAACCAGGCGGTGCTTGTCTATGTGGTGGCAAATTCGTTGTGACCTCGCCAATATTGTGTTAAACGCAGATAGTATGTGTGTACTCAGTTACACACACAAACATGAGCGAGGTTGTAAATTGCCGCGTTCAAATGCTGACAAATAGGCAATATCTGCAATTTCGTTGTTTTCAGCGGTTACAGTAGATGTTATTGCTAGTCGGGCTTTTTGGTACTCTTGTTTTTTTTTTTTGGTTTTTATTTTTGGGCTGTGGTTAGTGGCGCGAAAGCAATAAACAACTGTTTGGATACTTTTGTTTGGTTTTGTTTAGCCTGTTGACAGCAGTTGTTGTTTTCATAAATTTTTTTGTGAGTATCCGAATTTTAATAAAACTTTAAACAGCTGACTTTCGTATTATTAAAATTGTTTAAACATACTATGCAATAGTTTTAAGACAAACTGGCTACAAATAGGTTCTCGAAGTAGGTGCTCAGATATGCAGACTTACAAGCTATCAGCAGGTCTTTGGTTGATTTACTTATTGGCAGAGAGATAATGTTCGCTGCCCTCCATCTCTTCTCCGTCTCTGCAACTGCGACATTCAAATCATGCCCGCATTCTGAGCAGAATTGACTTCAGATATTTCCAGCCCCCTCCTTGCTAACTCGTCGACTTAGCAGTTGCCAGGAATATCCCTGTGTTCAGAGACCCATACAACAGTCAAGGAGCATTTTGATGCCAGCAGGTTGAGAGTCTTCCCGCATTCTATGCCCACCATGGACGTTGTTCCGTTATATTTAAAAGATTTGATAGCAGCCTGGCCGTCGGATTAAAAAGCGATTGGCCGCCCTGGACGCGTGGAGACTATGAGCCACCGAGCGGCCTCCATTATAGCGCTTAGCTCTGTTTTAGCAATGCAACGATGGTCCGGTAAGCGAAAACTGAGGTTTAGCGTGAGTTCGCCAGAATAAATCCCGCTTCCCACTCTTTTTATAAGCTTGTGACCATCTGTATATATAGCGATCGAACCTGAATTTAAGTCAGTGGCCCCTTCCCATTTGTTCCTCTCTGGGATTCTTATGGAGAATTTGTTGTCTAAGCAGAGTACAGGAGTGGTACAATCTAATTATCGTAGATTATCCGGTAGAGTTTCAAGTACTTTTGCGTGTCCGAATCTGAAGTCTATCAGCGGCTAGATCTAATTTAACCTTGCGGCATAGCAGCCGGCCCGAAATTTGCCATAGAGATGTAAAGGTGGAAGATTTGACATTATTTCCAGAGATTTGGTGGGTGTAGTGGCCGTTGCGCCCATAACCAGCATAGCAGCCTTCCTCTGCACTCGTTCCAACTAGGCTCTGTGCAATGTGTTGTTCAGCGCAGGCCACCGTACGGTGACTCCGTAGAAAAGGATGGGTCTTATCACAGCTCTGGAGATCCGGTGTGGTATTATTAATAATTGTTTGCCTACAGCTGTTTTAAAGGCATACAGGGCGGTATTTTCCTTCCTGGAGCGGTCTTCTATGTTTCGCTTTCAGTCAAGTTTCTTGTCGAGAAAAACTCCAAGGTATTTAATCTCGGTTGAGAGAGTAAGTGTCACCCCGTTCACGGTGGGAGATTTAAATACAGGAGTTTTATACTTCCTTGTGAGAAGTACCATTTTAATAGGATTGGCGCTGTGCCCGTATTCCTTGCAGCAGACATTTACAAGACTGAGTGCATTTTGCAATAACTCACTCAGGACCTGCAGATGTTTGCCCGTTGCTTCGATTGCTATGTCACCTGTGTATCTGTGACTTGACAGCCGGTGCCCTTTAGACTGAGATGTAGGGCGTTAACGGTAAGATTCTAGAGTAGAGGGTAGAGAACGCCCCCCTTAGGGTCACATACTTTCTAATAGAGCCACCCCCAGTTCTGTTAGAATAGTTCTCTTTTCGAGAAAAAATCCATCACCAGACCCCTTTGATCACACATTATAAGGAGGATAGATATTATTAAAAGCACTCTCAATATCGAGACAAACTCTGTGCGTGTATTCCTTTATGGCCAATCCTTTTTCAGTCGTCGACATGATTTCCTTAAGTGCGGTTTCTACGGACTTACCCTTGGAATACACTTGCTAATTCGAGCCGAGGTTGTAAGTTTTTATATTCTGTCAAATATATAAGTCAATAAACCACTCTAGAGTTTTAAGAAAGAATAAAGTAAGGCATAGAAGCCGGAAATCCTTCGGTTTCACACGAGCGGCTCTGCCTCCTTTTGGTAAGAAGACAACCTTTGCCTTTGTCCACTTGTATGGTACGTGAGGCTGTAAAAGTGTGAGAAAGCTGAGGGCACAGTATGTCCTTAGCTTCTTATAGTTGGGAGGGAAAGATTCCGTCAAGTCCCGGAGATTTTTAAGGATAGAAGGACATTATAGCGCATTCCACCCTCTCATAACTTACGACGTCCCTTACGGTGTGACCTTAAATAAGACATTTAAAATTTTATGGACTATTTCAGCGAGCTTCGCTTACGGCTTTAGGTTAGTCGCTAAACAACTACACCACGGAAAGGAATAGGTCTAGCAAATACGGTGTACCAACTTCGTGAGCATAACCCAATTTCAACGTCTTACCGTTTATTATCATTGTCTGGGCACTGATGCCTTACGCTTTCTTACTTTGATATTTTTATCCAGTTCGACTATTAATCAAGAATTATGCCAAACTACTTTGCAGATGCAGAAGTTTAATAATTTTTAATTCAAATTACAAAATCTGTTGTGTTTGGATTCACCACAAGTTTCCAGGGCTAGAACTCCAGCGGAATTTTGTACGAATAAAGCATGAAATAAACTTGTTGCTAGAACTATTTAAAAAAATAATAAGTAAACAATCGGCCACTCATTTAAGATACAACTCTAGCCGACATTAAACTCGTTTTTGTAGATTTAATTTGTGGCATCCAGCCACAATCACATTCTTTGAGTAAGTCGTGCGCAAATAACCAGCTACATACATACAGATTAACTTTGCTAATAATAAAATGTAGAACACAATAAAATTTGTCACAGGACGGCGGATGAAAAACAAGAGTCTACCTAAAAGCCCAAGCCAATGAAACTAATCAAAAGCTCATTAAGTCAAATAAAAATCCACCTTTTGAATCTCGAAAAGCCCATAAAACAAATATCCTACTACAGTAGAGCTTAGTAGGAGGGTAAAAAAGGAGCAAAAAAGAAACTCCAAAGCAACAATAATAGAGACTCGCAAGAACTACAACAATCAAAACAACAAATGACAAACGGATTTGAAAGCATAAAAGCAGCGGATTTTCTAAAAGCGCCAGCCAAAAGTCAATCAAACAAACATTCCAGGCATTGTTAAAAAAAAGGTTATAAAATGAAGCTGAAAAAAATTACAACAAATTAAAATTGCATTTCCAACAATCATTTGCTGCTGCGATCCCGTGAATAAAATGAAGGAAGTTTCTTAATTAAAAGCGGATATTAGCAATTGTAAGCCAGCGCAACCAATGAAACGGAAATAAATGAAAATAATACGGCGCGCGGTTATGTAACGACTGCCGCAAAAGCACTCAGGAAAAGCGCACAACAACAACAACAAAACAAATAAGCAATATACAACAAAATGTAGGGGAGGATTGAAAGGACATGCTGTGAGACAACTGGAAATGAAAAGTAAAATAAAAGCATTACTATAAAACACACCAACAAACTGCCATATATACATACTTAGGTATATTAAGGACATTAGAAATGGGGCTGGCCGAACAATTGTTAATTAACACAACTGACATTTGCTTTAATGCGAATAAGATTAAACCTGTAAATGCAGGGAGGGCGTAAGCGAGGTAAAGGCAGAGACACAAAACAAATAAAAAAATAAGCAATTATATTAAACCTTACAAAGGTGAAATTAAAAGAAAGCAATGTAAAGGGAAATGCAGGAAATAGGCCACAGCAAGGCATTCATTGTGTGGCGCAAAAAGTTGTGGGACAATTTTTTTTTTTTTTCAGTAAAACAGAGATTAGTGAAATTTTTAAGCATATCGTAGATGTAATTAAAAGCGGGTTAGGCGGAATAGAAAGCAGCAAGTTTTAGCAAAAAATACTTGTAGTCGTAAACAAAAGTCTGGGAATGTGGATATGAATTCGAAAGATAGCGGTTCAAGAAGGAAAAAAAATATTTGACTGTGGTTAAAATAGAGGTAGACAAAACTTTTTGTGGCAAATTAATGGATGATAGCATTCAATTTTAAAGTTTGAAAGGCAAATGAAATTATCGTACTTTTTCATTGCTTTTCAAGGCATTATTCGTCCGGTTAGTATCAGGAATAGGTTTGTGTATTCTCTAAATTCTTATTAAATTTAGTTTTTTGAAAAATTAGGGACTTTAAAAAAGGCCAGCACTTACAATTTCACGAAGGCTAAACTTTTTCTTGGCAGAGAAATTAAACTGACTATTTCTAGGTTTTTCCTACTTAGCATGAGCGCAGATTGAAGTCTTTTGTCACTGAAGAAAAGCAATTTTTTTTTTAGTAATGATGTCTCTCTATTTTGTCCTAATCGCTATCAGTACAGGATATGGTACATTTGTTGAGGTCCTCATTGATATCGTTTTTGTTGAATATAAGAAAAGAGCTAGGCCCAATGAAAGGTGTTTTGCCCATTTTTTAGTGCAAGTCCGTTTTTTCATTGCTATCATAGCCCTCATGACCATGCACCCAGATTAAGGACATCCTATTCTGGGTGGCTTTATCATTGAGTACTCTTGGGTACTCTATAAGATAACTCTATAAGGGTTTTTGATAAGAACAAGTATCTACATATATAGGGCTTTGAGGACAGATTGTATGTCTGAAAGTATAGAGATTTAGGTTCTGGCATATTGCCGGTTTAAAAAGACGTGGGCGGTCTCCACTATAGCAGTTAGTTCCCCTCAAATACGGTTGCGTCTCATTTTGGGATTCAACCAACATGTTTTACCCACGAGTTCATTAGTGGTAAACTATAGGGGTATTCTCCGAGTCTTGCAAAGCCCTTGTTGCACGGTGCACAGATTGCACGGTTTCCAAAGCTGTCCCAAACGAAGACCGGTTTTTACCGTGCAAGCATAGCTTCCTTTTTCTAATGAAATAGACGATTATAGTTTTATTGGGATTTATGGACAATGTCTTTTTTGTAATTATAAGTTATGTTTAAGGCAGCTTGCATTAAATCCCCACTAGTCCTTTAATGATCGCTGTTGATGATAATTGATATATCACCAGCGTAGGCTATAGTCTGATATCCTCTCGCGTTGATGACTTGAACTAGTTCATCAGTGGGTATAGACCACGATACTGGAGATAAAGCTCTCCCACGTGGACAGCTTTTTATTGCAGTGTTTCTGAGTCCCTCGAGTCCTAGGTTCGCCTTGATTGTTCACTGGGTAAGCATATTGCTGATTTGTTTGACTTTTTTGGCAGAAGCACCCTTAATGTCCATACATGAGCAGAGGGTAATACCCTTTGATGCAAAAGTTCTGTTACACCACCGATAGAGCGGAGTTGCGAAATTGTTGATTCGCTTTTGGATGCTTATGAAGTTAAGTGCGAGAGGGTATCTCCTCCCTTAGCTGGCGGTCCAGTACTTTTTCCAATGTCTTTTGCAAGGTTAGTTGACTTAAAACTGATAAATTTGATACGTGATTCAAACATATATTCATATAAAATCATATACATGCTGATTTAAATTTTATATAATTTTTACGATTTAAGAAAATCATTTTTTTTTCAATTTTTAAATTTTTGTTGATGTTTTTATTTAGCACAAGAGCAAAACAAAGGGTTGCCCCTTTATGTTTTATAATCAAAAACGCACCCTAATATGTATGTACATATATGTATATGTAGGTACTTTACCCTTTACAGAATTTTTGTCAAGAAAAGAAAAATATATTTTCTGATTAGTAAAGTTTTCCGACGCTAAGTAATAGGAACTTCATAAAGACATTATTAAAATCGTAGTATGTATTTATAAATGCAAAGAGAGAGTGCACATACATATGAAATAAGATATCACTGATGAAATGGGGCATTTTTAATTTTTATGGAAGAAACAATATCCCAAACCTTTCGACATCGAAATCTCCAAAACTGGTTTAAGTATTTCCCGAGTAAATACATTCTTGTGGTAACGATGGCGATAACGTTTAGGTGTGAAAGTGTGGTTCGTACTTGTCTGCACTGTTCCCAACAGTGACGCCTAAATTAAATGACGCATAATTTTTTCCTAATTTGCATAAGGATTTCGATAGGATTTTATTGAAATCTGATTAAAATCTTAGAAATCAAAATCATTGGAAATGGGAAATCCTCCTAGATTTTAGAAGATTTTGCAAAGTTTACTAAAAGCTTATTTCGAAAAAAAAAATGCAGATAGGGGCCCGAATTATGTAAGCAGATATATCTACACTGTAAGCCATTTATGTAGTTAACGACAGAAAATATATACAGCGCCACAAGAAAAATGCGCAAATTAGGTCTTACGAACTCAGCGCTAAGCTAGCAATCGATAGCAATCTAATAACAACAAAAACAACAACAATACAACGTCCTCACGCAAGAGGTGCTGGCCCTCTTCGTTGAACATGACGAGCCTTCCACCAGCAAAAAAGGCAGCGGCATCTGACCATAGATCATTATGCTCCCCTACAAGATCTCAATCGAGTCAACGATCACCTGAGGCATCGAGACACTAGTCCGACCACTGAACGACCATCGGAGGCATGGACTGAGTCGTGCAGCAGTCAAGTGATACAAAAAGACCCTAAAACAGCGCCAAGCAAACTAAGCAAATACTTTTAAGTCAGAAAGCTTGCCTTAAAGTTACACAACACTTTGTTGCAAGGCACTAGTTAGGAGGCAATTAATATTGGTGAGCAACAGTAGCCCACAAACTACAAACTTTAAATACATTTTTCATGCCTTACTACACGCACCACCAACTATGTTACAACAACAATGCAGCACAGCTGTCTTGCTTTACAATTTACATACTTACCAAAATATTTATCAAAGGTGTGAGTTTCAGCTGGACGAACGCTATTGTGAGCCGAGTGAGTTGCACACTTATGTATGTACCAGGGTGGCCAACTCGTGGGGAATTCCCCTATTTGCGGAATGGACCGTTTTTTATGGGGAATTTCAGCTCCTTCAATTCTAGCTTAATAAAGTTTCAAATGGCTAAAAATTATCGTTGATTGATTAGAATTTTGTTTGTCGCACTTGTTTTCATATAACGAGTAAACATAATTTACTTTCATATGGAAGAAAACCGCAAAAACTTCGTAAAAAAAATTCTAAAGCGAAATTTTTTAGACACTTGAAAGTTGCAATTTATTGTAATAGAATAGAGTGGGTTACAAAACCGCATACTCAAAATCTTTCTAGAAAATCGAATTAAAAAGCTCGAAATTTTTACGAAAGTTTGTTGAATTTTTTTTTTTAAATATTAAATAAATATTTTTTATTATTTATTTGTTAACTAACTTTATAAAAGTTTGATTTGGAATTTCATTGTCGAAATCGGGGAATTTTCAAAAACGCTTGGCTACCCTGGTACGTACGTACATGCACGCATGCGTATGTGTTTGTTTGCACATTCGCAACACGCGTTGCCAATTGACTTTGGCTACACCACTTCAGCGCTTACCGCTGGCTTCCAATATACGGTACGCCGCTGTTTGTTTTGCCTGATGAATTGCGACTCATTGACTTTTGTGACTTTTTTACGCCATCTTGTTTTAAAATGAAAAAAAAAAAACATGCACTGAATGCATGAACCGCTGGACCAGTTGGGTGGTCATATGTGTGTATGTATGTACATACATATATGTATATGTGCGAAGGCTTGTCAGGTGCAGTTAAAGTTTTCGGGATATACTTTTTTCTCCTTTTGTTTGTTACTTGTTTTCCGTTTTGTCTACTCATCCGCGCTCTGCACTTTATGGCTTGTAAATTGAAGTGTTGCGCTACATTGTTTGTGTTTTCGTCTGCCTTCTGCTGTTTTTTGTTTTTGTTGGTTACGCGCACAAAGGGACAGCACAGAATCATGTTATACAGATTTTCCTTTTTTTTCTTAAAATTTTGTTCGCGCTTTCGTTCACCAATTGGTTTTTACATTTTGTTTTCTATTTTTTTTTTTCTTTTATCACTGCCTTTATTGTGCTTCTACATATACATATATATAATTTTTTTACTTTGCCTTGTTTCATTTGCGAGCCATCCCGTTTACTCTGTGCACTGCTTTTAACGACCTTTTTTTTGCCTTTTGCTAGCCAGCTACTATATAGCCCGCTCATATTTCTTTGCGCTTCCGTGTGGATCAGTTTTACAGTACTTCGCGCGCATTATTCCTGCCACACGCTGCAATTTTATAGCCACTCAGGCAACAGTAAAGCGGCTGCCCCTGAAACTGACGAGATCTCTGGCAGCTTATTTCATTCCACCGACGCTCCCCTTAGCGCACATCGGCATGTTTACTAGCTTTAAATTTTCATACTCCTTTTTCATTTTCATTCCGTACATTCTTTGCGCGCTCGACCGCCACTGTTGTCGCGTAAAAATGCACAAAGCAAACTTCAGAACAAGGGTAAGCGCGGGCGTGCGCGAAGCTTGTAAGTTGAGCGCTGCGGCTCTTTGAGTGCTTAAAAAAAAAAATAGAACTTTGCAGCCGCTTGTTTGAGAGTGTGGGAAATTGTGAAAACATGAAAAATCTCTTTATGTGCCACAAAACTGCATGGCGGCTTCCTACGCCGCTGTTGAAACACAAACTTCTTCCTACATACATACATACATGCAGGCGCGCGCTACTTTATGCAAATATGCTTTCTTCTACGCGCTTACGCATTTGAGGCGCGCTGGCAAGGTAAGTACATACAAACATAAATGCAAGGCACTGACGCGTAAGTCTACTTGCCGCTTTTGACTTCTTCACCACACGCGCGCTCGGTGTAAGCGCTGGGGTGGATAAGGAAATAAAAAGTCAACAGCAAAGCGAACAAAATATTACACAGAAAGTGTGTATACGCGCGTATAACACGTCGCTGGTCACTCACTGTACGCGAATGGAAAATTCGTTAAGCTGAACGAAATGGGCGACATTTGCTTGTAATTCGCTTGTAAATTAAAGCGACAGCAACGGTAATGGCACTAACGAGCGAGCGGTCATACAAAAAGGAATGTGAACGAAGGAAAAGCAGGAAACGGAAACGTGAAAAAATTAAATGGCAACGGTTGTTCAACTGGAAAAGCCAATAACAAAAAAAATTGGGACGACAAATATTCAATTGTGTGGAATGGTGGAAACTTCGCGTTGATTTGGGGATTGGCTGTTGGTATAAGCGTACAAACAGAGTTATTATAAAGTAAAAAGTAAAAAGTAAAAAGTGAAAGGCAAACTATAGAAAATGGGGCTGGCAACGGCAGGGGAATACGTGCTGGGACACAAATAATTCCCCAAAGGTGTTTCGACTTAATTAGGTTATCATTTGAGTTTAGTGTGCGACAGCGAAGAGAAATAAAGCTCAGGCCACAAAAAAAGTTAATTTTTTTTTTTGTAGAATTTTGTTTTCGTGCCATCGAGTGTTTGCCTGTGTGTTCGTATTGTGCTGTAAGGCGTGCGTACGCTTTCTTCTTGCTCTGTCATATTTTAAAATTGTTAATGAGCTTTAAGCAGCACTTGTACAACTATAAGCTTTTTGCAACGTGTTTTTTTTACCTTTTTTGGGTCTCTTATTTTTTTTTTATTTTATTTTTTTTTGGCAATTACTTTTCCTGCCTTCATTTATTTACGAGCATTACCTCCAGACTAAATAACCTCGCCCGCCCACTTTATGGTTTTGTATACGACTTCGGTGATTTAAATGCGTTAAAAATTACAGCTAGCGTAAAGAAATGTTTTTTTTGCACAAAAAGTTTATTTTGGTAAGAGGGGCTCTTGTTGAGTAATAGTGGCTATAACTGTTATAGACTTCTAAGAGTTATGCGCGCAAAATGGACATATTTGGTCACATTAGCGAGGGAGTTCAGAAATGGAAAGGTCGGTTTAATGGTCATTAAAGCATTATATGTGTGGAAATTATGGGCTATTTAAGTGAGTTATTTTTAAGTAATGTAAATAAAGCGGAATTAATCAAGCAATGTGAATATGCTACAAGGAAATTAACGTTTTCTTAAAAAAAAAAAAATCAGGAAATAGTAGCACTAAAGATTGTACCTCTGATAGTTAAGAATTACTTATGATGATCTTTCTTTGATGAGCGATGTATCCACACAAGCGATTTGGCCGAGTCCAGTAAAGGGCGCCAGTGGTTTATATATCGTGATAACTGATGCCTATTTGAAATTGCAATTCTACAACCTTGTAGCCCTTGTTTTTCTCGGGTACAGTCGCTTAAGTGTTGGTGAACTACGAAATTCCGATATCGAAGCTGGGTTTAAAATCGAAAAACAGATGATATGCATGTCAATTCCTTCTTTCGGGTCTTTTTCAGATTATGACGTATGGTGAATACTTGGTCTATGTTGTATTTACTAATCCAAGGCCACATATATAGTGATTGGATTGTGTAGAACACCCTTAAATTCCAGTCGTAAGACCGAACGCATGCCTTACCAGCTTTGTTATTTTTCAGTCGCGAAATTTCTATTCGTACCATTTCATAGGTAGGCGGTGGTACGTGGACTACGACTGGAGGAGGCTCGGGTTCATCTTCTCCGCTGGTTCCAGCGTTGTTACGATCCAACCGAATCATAGGCAGCGTAAGTCGCCTAACATTCCGAAAGATTTTTTTGGGCGTTCTTCCTACTCGGATGCTTGGTGTGCTCGATGTTTGGTGTGCACATCGTTCTTACATCTAAAATTCTGGAGGCCTGCTTTGCCTCTATCACAACATAATGGTTTTGATTGCTTGTTTTTTAAGAATTCTTTGCTGCTGAGACCTACAGACTCAGACTACCATATTTCGGACTCCACTAAAATCGATGGGCCTCAGTCCGTTATTGTACATTTTGCCGTTAAAGTTGACTTTTCCGACGGTGGGACCAAAGAAAGCGATCCCTAACATAAAAGCAAACAAGTACGATTTCTATATCGTGAAGGGGCCAGCGCTCGTAAGTATGCTTAAGGCTCTTATAAAAAACATTTTTTGGCCACCTTGTCCTTTCCCTTGGAGCGAGGGAGATATTGAAGAATCTCAGTGATATGGATTTTGGCGAAACGCTCGGCCACAGTAGACAACGGCAGTACATTTTTTTTTTAAACTTCAAGCAGACGCTAGCACCCTGTGAGCCGGAGCTTGCTGCGAATAAAAATGTTATTATATCTTTAATTCGGCAATTTTGTAAAGCCGCAAATATGCAATACTTCCTACGAAAATAGCGACTCAAAGGACAAGCAAAAAACATTTAACCGTAATTTTCCTGTGCATAAACAAATAGAGTATTTATGTTTATACATCAACCTATAGCAGATATATATGTACAATATAATGGCCACAAGAAAGGTGGAAATTGCGAGGTAAGCACATCTGCACATTTTCACTTCTTGGCGTGGCAATTTTGTGCATTAATTTTTTTAACAAATTACATTTAATAATTTGCACACGTCAAATGGCAGATATGCGGCTATGCTATGGAAAATTGATTGATATACACACATACATATTTAACATGCTTATTAGACCGGGTCGGCACCTCATACGAAAGAAGACAATTTTGTAATTACCCCTCTTATAGCATAGACAGACATTAAGCCGGAGGTCGAGGAATCGAATCTCACGTCCAGCAACATTTTTATTAATTTTTTATAGTTCCTTCACTTTTTATGTTAATTAACCTTTACAAAATTAAATAAACTCGATATAATAATACGAAATTAAGTGAAATAAATTAGGTAAATCAAAACATATAGCTGGTTCTCCGAAATAACGACACAACTCAAAATTTAATGTATTTCAATAATGCCAATTAAAAATTTTGTGTTTCGCAATTTAGCAATAATATGTCTTCTATTATTTTTGGTCATTCTTTAGGGAAAAAAATTTTGTTAGCTTTCAAATTATGGCTTTTTCTAAAGATTTAGTAAGTGTTGAAGTTCAAAAATACGAAATAAGTAACAACTCGTGAGCAGTTAAAATAAAAAAATTCGTTATTTCACATAAAATCATGACTAACCTATCGCGAGTTTTTGACTTATGCCAATATTCATATTAAATGTCAAATATGTGCCACTGTTCAGTAGTAAGGGTTGATTAATTACAACCTTTTTTTGCGACCCACTCTAATCCATATGTACATATGTACGACAACTTATGTATGTATATACCAAGTAGAGCAGTTCCCTAAATGTGTATTAGCGTGGACCGACATTAGCGTGTATTAGCGTGTTAGAGAATCGAAGTTGGCTAAGAAAAAATTTTTTATTACTTGAACTTTGATGGACTTGGGTGGGCCTAGGATATTGACCAAAAAATTCCAAATTTCACACAGATTTTTTTTTAAAGCATAATGAACCATATTTTTGCTATTACAAATCAAAATTCTTAAAAAGTGGATTTTCGGCCCACGCTAATGTGTATATATATGCGTGCATGCGTGTTTTTCGTTACACATACTACTTAGAACTGTGTGCGAGTTTTTGCATTCATCCGGTACGCGACCATTCGTCATTTGTTCGTTCATCAATAGCGACATCCTGTGGCTGTAGTCTCGAATATCCGGACAAAATAAAAGTGTGAGTACCATGCCAAGCTTCATTCAATAGTGGTTGCTACTATGTACAGTGCCAATGTGACTGATGGACGACGAATTATTGAATTGATCGATTACTTTAAAGAAAAAAGGCGAACAAAATTTGTTTGACTAGGGTACATATAAAATGGCAGGAAAAATGTGTTAAAACAAATAGCTGATGGCGCTGTGATGAAAGTGAGAAACATGTTATGTATGAATTTTATAGCCGTACATACATACAAAAAATATGTGTGTGTATACAAAACTTGCTCTTAATATTGTATTTAGGTAGAGCAGCGTATACCACATGTGTGGACATACCTATATACCAATACCTATTTATCACCTTAAAATTGCGTTTTACCATTTTTAAAAAAGCTACAATTTCTAATTAAAATCTCAGTAAAGATATGTAAGCAAATTTATCTTCCAAAGAATTTCGCTTTCCACTTTGCGTGCTCTTGTTTCGAAAATTTCCATGGAGAAATGGTATTACCTCTAAATCTGCACTTTTGTCGCTACCATTGATAAATAGTCGAAAGATATCATATGGAATTTTTCATTATTTTGCATGTCACTTTCTGCCATATGTATGAGTGTTGGTGAAAAGAGTCTCAGAATTGTAGCAAAAAAAAGAAAAGTGTAACAACACTAGACCCCAGAGTATAAATCAAGTCAGCTCCTTTGTGCATTTTTGATGGCCACTCTATGGCAAGAATGCATGCAGTGAACGAAGCTGTGCCAAATGGATTTCGAAATAACTCACTTTTTTAATTCGCCTTGGATCTTTTTACACTTTGCGCTTAACATTCTATTTATTTACGGCTTTCGTTTTCTTTTTTCGTTTGTTTTTTTTTTGTTTAGACTTTGCCAAATTTATGTTTGGTTAACGCTTCAGTGTTGTCCTTTATAACATGGTGCAAAACAGAGAAAAATAAGCCGGGAGGAAATACGAGAGGGAAAACAAAGTTACCTAAGAACATTAGACTTCAGCTCTTGTGATTTTGTGCACAATTTTTTTACAAATAACAATAAGTATAAAAAACAAAATCGAGTAAAAATTATATTATCCATGATTACACAGAATCGGCAGAGCTATTTATATCTAACACGAGCCGCCGTAAAACTTGCATGGTAGTACAGTACGCGGCTCAACTTTGATTAATCGCAAAAAACTTATTATATGATCACAGAGAAATCGTGAAGGCACCACTGTGGGCATCTATCCGAGCTGAACTGTTTGCAAAAAAATTGATCGGAAGAGACGTCCAATGAGACAGGGCTCCTCAGAAGGTAAGGGTGCCATTACTAACAACAACTCTGAAACTAGGATGGTTATGCTGGCAGGTTCTCCTGTAAAAGAATTGTAGACTTTGCTCCAGCTTTCACAGAAGACAGGTATGGTGGACGGTGGAGTCTCTGCATGGTGGAATCCCTGTGTGGTACCATTCCATTTTAATTCAGAGACAAATTAATGATGTAATCGATAATTTTGAAAGTGGTTCAAGTAACTGCATAATTCTTTAGTTTGAATGTTCGTATACCTGTAACTTTATGCATCGCTGAATCATTTTATTATCATAAATTAATGGAAAAATCTTGGTATCTTTGGTTGATGAAGTTAAACGAATAACCGACGCGTTCAGGTGCGGGTACCTACTGAATTTCAAGAACAAGAGATATAAAGTGATTGTATAGACAACTTTGAAAACTATGGAAAAAATATCTATTAAGGATTATTTATATTTGGAATGAACACACTGTATATGTACATATTTATTTATTTACGTCATATTTATTCCGAAACTGGGCAACTGACCCGCTGACTTACCTTAATCAAACAGTCCCACTAGTGTAACTTCATTCATTCCTAAGACAATAGTAAGAAAAACTGAGATTTTACAACTCCCAAATCCCTTACATTGACATAGCCAGAAGAAGATCAACAGATCAGAAATTACGAGGTCTTCTGAAATAGTTCTTGAGTAACATTTTCATGAACAACAAGATAAAGTTCAAATGTTGGCCTTCGTTTCCCTTTATTTGCTTTATTCTGATGGGTGACTTGTTAGTCAAACTACAGGATTACGATGCCGATGGTCACGCGGACGACTTGGTAATTATCATTAGGCAATTAGGCCAGACTCAGATTTCCCATATGCCCAAAACCTGACTGTTCGTCCACAGTCTACGAAAAATTTTTGACTTAAAATTTAGATCGTGATATTTTGGCAAATATATCGCTTGCAAAGTTTTTCAGATCGAGGCGCAAGAAACCTGCTGCTGTACCCGAATAGACCGTGAAAAGCGTTTGAAAGGCGCATTCAAAGCTATCTTCTCAGTAAGACAAACGGCATTATGGTACTTTCTAATGGGATTATTGCCTGCAAAGTCATAAAGAAGTTTTTTGACACACTTCAGCTCTTGGTATCAAGAAATACGGTAACACTGTGATCTATAACAAGTAACTGCGGGATGGAAGGAAGCGAGATCGAACGCAATTTGTCTTCCTTATTGTCCTTATTGTATTTAGACTGGCCAGGATCTTTGAATATCTTATCGCTATAAAGAACATAGATCTTTTAAGTTCCAATCGGTCATAATCACCTACGCTTTTACATGCACCGGCCTGATCACGGAGATGAGTAAACATCTAATTTTATTCATTCACAGTCTAGCTCATTATTAGTAAATAATTGTACTGATTATATCTCAAAAAGAGTAGTTAAACATAGGATTACAAAATATCTTTCCATTCGTCAATGCTCCTTCTTTTGTTACATCCAATTTGTAAACTTAATAACTGGTATATATAAGTTGTAGCTTTTTATATACCATTTAGAAGAAAAAGACACTCCTTTGTAAAATAGCTGCAAAGAAATAGGTGAGTGATTATTATTGGCTTTACCAAAGTGATTCATCTTAAAAATGGTTTTGTGTTAGGCAACTATAAAAAAAGATTCAACTTTTATGAAACAAAACTTTTTTATATGGATCTCCTTTAATTCCATTTAGCATCTTTTGTTCTGAATGACTTTGACCAGTTGTAAATAATTAAACATCTTGGTTTTTTCAACACTAATATGTCTATCGAAAATGTATCTATTTAAATGCTTACCCAAAAATGTAAAATTATGTTAAAAATTTTTCAAGCTAAAACTTTTTAATACAACTACTCAGGTTCTATACAATAATTCAGTATATCTTATTTTATACTTTGATCTGGAGATTATTCCTAAATTTCTTAAACCAAAAAAAAAAAAAAAAAATACTTTGAAAGAGCAAAGGTTTTATGACATCTTGCATTGCAGTTCACTAGCTAGCTGTACATATAAAAAAGCAAGCGCTTAAAACACACACACCTACATTGCACTGCTTGTGACACTTGCCACTTACCACTAGGAACTTGCACTTGCACTTGCACTTAGTACTTTGCGTTGCTTTAATTTTATTTTTTACTTTTGCGACACCACCTAACTCACGCTCATACTCACTTAACTTTTCTTGAGCTGTTTTGTATTGTGCTCGTATGTAGTGAGATTTATGTGCCAGCATGGATGTGCTGCTCTTACCACTTTTTGTGCAATTTTGTGTGTAAATTTTGTTTTTTTTCTAATTTTTTTTTATTGTTTTTCAAAACACTACACGACGTGGTAGTAACAGCAACTTTTTGACACTATTGCCAACTTTTTTAGCGGCTAAAGTTTGCGGCTTATGGAATTTAACGCCATAAAGTCGTGACAGCGGCGGTTTAATCTGAGCGAAAAGGAATTCAAAAATAAAAGCGAAGAAATGTGGAACAACAGCAAAAATCGGCAAATGATTTTAACTTTTTGAGCTGCTAGCTGCATTAAATGGTAGAAGACTAAATACAAGTGTTGAAATTGATGGGATGGAGTAAAGGTTGTTTTTGATAAAAATGAATTGCAGATTTATATTCTTCGTACCCAAAAACCCGGGAACGCCTTCTGATGCTATAAATATTTGCATCGGAACCAATTTTAATTGTTTTAAAATCTGTTGTGCGACCATCAACCTGGGAAAACTGAGAAATTACATTTCTATACACAATCCCGACTTTCAGAAAAACTTGGTTTCATCTATTCCCCAGCCGACTGCCGAACATTGTAATTGGTAGCCATGTCGTATGAGTAACATGATTGAACTGAATCAGGCTTTATGAAGTTACATCACAAATTACAAGTACAAGTGAAGTACAATTAAAATTATAGTGGTAGCGAAGCAGAAGATGAGGACGAAACTGAAGGCGAATATTACTTTTTACAACACTTCGTTTGATCTAACTTCCTTAAGAAATTGTTCTGTAAATCGAATGCATGCGTTTTAGCTCCGGGCCTATTGCAACGACGTACTTCTGCCGTGCTCTCGAGAGAACTTATTTAAATTCGAGGAGCAGATGCTCTGAAATTTCATCTGCTTTATAACAAAAAGTGTATGAATCGGTAAAACAGATATTTTTGAACAGATCACATTGTCTTTCAAAATGAGTTAGAATGAGAAAAGTGACTAGTGAGGATGAAGACTTGAAGATAGAAGTAGTTCAATCCTCAAGGAATACTTGACTTTTTATAAAAATTCCACATCAATAGTATGTGAACTCTATTCAAAAAATTTACACGTTTTATAAAAACCAGAACGGCTTATCGAATAAGACGCAAAAAAATTTTACAGAAATTAAAAAAAATTAAAGAAAACTAAGAAAAATCTGTCCTAAATATGTACCTACATACAACCCGTGTCAAAATAATAAGCGCTGCACATATTGACAAGTTTTAAGATTTTTTTGTTAATAAACTTTAGTTATTTTTTTTTTATAAAAGCATAGTTTATTATTTAACAAAAGCCGCATAAATCCAATTCAAACTTTGTGCATTTGTTGTGTTACCAAATCATCTTAAAAATTTCAGTTTATATAATATGGTGTAAACTTGAAATAGCTGAGACTTGCCGTGATTTTTGGGAATTTTTTCCACTGAGAGTTAAAATCTTGGAAAACAGTTAAAAATTTTTTATGAAAGCTTGTAAATTTTTTAATAGTGAAAAAGTAGGATTTTGTTAAATATATATTTATAAAAAAGTAACTTAAATTAAATTGCAAAATAATGTATTTGTTAAACTTGTCAATATGTGGTGGGCTTAAAGTTTTGACACGGGGTGTTAGGTTAGGTTAAGTAAGGGCATAAAAACTGTTACAATATTGAATGCATCCATTCTAATAAGAGTGGAGCATGCACTGAGAAAAGAAATTTTAGAATTAAAACGAAGTGCTAAATTAAAAAAAAAAAACAAGCATATGAAATAGCACCAACTCAACTCGAAATAAGTTTTAGTATACACATTTTAGTATTTAGTAAGGAAATATTCCATTAAAATAAGCCCACTTTAAAATTAAACGTCTTGCACTTCATGGATGATTTTTCACAATTGAGATAAACAGATAAATTAAATAAAAATTTATTTCCATGCTGAGACTTGAACCCTATCCCTCTGGAAATTAACAAATTGTGGCAAGCATCTTTGCGCACTCAGTTACAGCAAGATATGTAAATGTGCTTTCAAATGTTGAGTTTGAATCAACACCACGCGTGTTATGAAAGCATTATTTATAAATTCGAACATTTTAAAATGATAATCAAATGAGAAAATATTAAAGCTGATTACAATTTGTGAACATTTTTAGAGGACGTGTCTTGCCACAAAATATTCCCATATTATTCGTTCTTTTAAGACAGCCTTGATTCGTGCTGTTGACACATTTCCCATGAACTAGGTGCGTGCGGCCGGTGATGATATCCTTCCAAAGAAAGGTTGCGCTTATGGAGAAAATGCAGCAGTTGGTGACATTCAGCACTACGGAAGTACTCCAACGGATACTCTGAAAAGGACTCCTAATTTGCAGCTCACCAATTTAATTGCAAATATAAGGATTTTCGCATATCGAATTTTCGAGGAAATCTCAATCGGTTTTATAATTATTTTTTAATGCGAAAAAAAAATATTCCGATCAACAATTTGAAAGAAATAGAGTAAGAGAATACAGTCCAGCAACAGAATCTACAAAATATTCACAGAGAATTCTTAAGTGCCAAACAGAATTTTTAATAGAATTTACTGTCAGGAATTTAATGTATGTATATCGGTCAGTGAGGCCAATAAGTTGATCGAATAAGGTTTTTTTCATGAATGCGATGAACGATTATGCAGCTGAGCAATTCCGAAACTCTATTACATTCTTTCCTTTGAAAAAATTGCATGCTCAACAGTGTAAGTGAAAGCTTTTATTCTCCACTGGTTTTAAGGCATTTAAGTGCATGAAGTGTAGAAAAATATCTTGTGCAATATTTGCAAATTTTCTGTACTTCCTTTCATTTTCCAATATTTTGCGCTATGGATGCATGCATTTATTTATATTGTACCCTTACTTACAAACATACATACTTCACCTACTGTTTGTATGAATACGAAAGTAACAAGAAGAATGGTATGGCTGTGTGTAACCAAAAGAGTGAACGTATTTATGTACAAACACATTAATACATATATGCATGTATGTATGCGCATGTGAGCGGCTATGGCAACTTATGTATTTCCAGCTTCAAAATAATTCATGCAGGTATTTCATTTCATCGACAGCTATAAATTGATTGCGAAACATAAAAGGAAATCGAGAAACAAACTAGGAAAATATATCAGCAAACAGTGCAAAAAATTCAAAGACTATCAGTGAAATAAGGTAAAAAGTTGCAGAATATCTTGGCAAAACAGTTCGATGAGAGGTTACTGATACAGTATTTACAATGCATTTAGAGCTTTTTTATTTCAACGTTTTATCTTTTTTGTTTAAGTGTGGAAATTTAAGAAGCGCTCCTTGACTTAAAAATTTGACAAATTTATTTATCTAAGCAAACTTTCCAAGAACGCCCTATTTCAGAATTGTATTGAAAATCACCCTATCTAAAAATTTGGTTTAAGAACGGCTGAACTCAGGATTCGTTTCGAAAATGCACTATCTCAGCTGCCGATTCAAAAACACATTTTCAGCTAAGATAGGGCGTTTTTGAACCAAATTCTGAGATAGGATGTTTTCCAATAGAATTCTGAAATAGGGCGTTCTTGAAAACTTTTTTGACATAGGGAGTTTTTGAACTGGCTGCCAAGACAGGTCGATCTTTCACTCAGCCGTCGAAATGTTGTGAAAAAACTCTATTAGAAGAAAATGTGTCCTTTACTTCACCACGGCAGCTTTTCTAAACTAAAATCTTTTTTTTCCGAGTTTTGATTTTTTTCATTATGACACTCTTGCAGTAAAGGTACATACGATATATATTATATATATTTTTAGATGGCGTATCTGTTGGCTTTACTAAGTGCATATGTAGTGTGTATATTTTAGTATAAACTCAAATTCAGGATCACTTAAAATCTCGCTTGTATACAAAATATGTATAAACATTGAAAATAGAAATTAATTAATTTTCACAGGAATATATTTTAATATCCAGTCATTACTGCTTGGTAAGAAAAGCTCACGCAAATAAATTTTCTAAAACATTAATGAAACTAAATTTATATTTACCTCAATCATACGTACGTTAGTATGTACGTAGGGATGTACTAGAACTAATTTAGTCCGAAAGATAAGCGATTGTCAGCAGACAATTCACTTTGCAAAATTCTAATTTGAATTCTGTTGCAAATGAGTTTAGCTATCAACAGCTTACCATATTTCAGGTACATAAATATGAATTTCCTTGGTTTTACAGTATATAAGTATGCATGTATATTAGGGTTATCCAAATAAACTAACCTAACGAATTTATGGCCTTAAAAGGACCTACATATTTACTGAGAAGAAAATTCTCCTTTTTGGAAAAATGTTACGATTGTAGTATCAAATATGTTAATGATATTGCTGAAAGAGGTATAGCACACATGTGGTCAAATTTTTGTATGGGGAACAATTTTTCTTCCTAGAAAACGGGGCACCAATACAGGGTGCTCATTGTCCTTGAAATGCGCTGCTGGATCACTATGAAACTGACAAAAATATTGGTGATTTTTTATAAAAGGCGACTGTTTGCATGACAACTGAAGCTTTTTATATTTTTTTAAAATAATTTAAATGAGAAATATTCTTATGTTATTTAATCAAATTTTTTTATTAATATATGTAGACAATACTTCTAGAGTAAAATATGACCATCCTCTAAATTTTTACTTAGAAACGTAAAGTTTGGTACCAGCACCTCTTTCGGCAAGAGGAAAAATTCTGGAACGTGCCCCCACCCTTTTCTCGGAAACATTTTTTTTGGACCACTCTAATGTACATGTACATATTTCTCGTTTAATAATATAGAGATGTAACTCGAAATTTACGTTTTTGGAAATTTTAATATGCAATTAATAAGCTTGATAAGTAGAATATGTTCAGTCTAACAGATAGCCAAAGTTCCCAAATAATGCGAAGATATGTGTCTTTACATCTGTCTTTTTGTATACTAACTGTATGAATTGATAAAACTTTGCATTTTCCCACAAAATTGCAACTTTGAAATACTTCATTTTATTATTAAACGTGCGAAATCTACATATACATAGGTAAATATGTACACGTGTGTGTATATGCGCATGTAAAAATTTTCAGTGGTTTTTATCTCTATAGCACAGCGGGTATCAATCACAAAAATCAACACAATTCATTTACAGTTTGCCATCAAATTAAATTGAGTTCTGTTTGTGATGTTAAAACCGACTGATTTTGCTTTTCTTGTTGTTCCTATATACATATGTACATGACATGCAAACACAAATCCATGTGTAGATATTTGTTTACTATTCTACTTTGCTTTACAGCTAAATGCTGTCAACCAACCAGATTTTTGTGTAAAATAATAAAACAGCAGAACACTTTCTAAATGACAGTGGTTTTGCCGAGGTATTTATTATGTTAAAATAAGCAGGCAATTCTAAAAGGGAAAGTAATAAAGTATTTATGTATATAAAAAATGTTAAAGGCATAAATTGAGTATTGTGTGTTGCTAAATTAAATTATGTTAGGTTACGCAGATTTACCGGTCAATGCGATGAAAAAGAGAAAAAAACGGCGTTGAATTCAATAGGCATCAACTTAATATTTTATTGCGGAATATTAAATCTCCAAATACCATGAAAATCATATCGTCGATGTTTTTGCTAAACCGCCCATCGAGCAGTTGCTAAACCGCCCAAATCGCCGTTGTGGCAAAAATGAGATTTGCTAACCCTGAACTCCAAGCATCCAGATTTATGCAAAAACATCGTAAAATCGTTATTAAAACAAGAGAGAAGCCTCTTCAAGCACATTTTTTATACACCTATTGCATGATACAAAAACTTGAAGGTAAAACCGCTGAGAGGCAGTCTGCACATTTTTGGAGTTTGCTAACATAACAAAAATATTTTCAAATTTTCAATCTCACAAATACATTCAAATAAAAGAAAATTGGAATATGTATTTTCATCTATTTGTTTTTTGTTTTACTTTCATTTGGCATTTTAGTGTTTAGCTCGCAAAAATTTCAATTTTATAAAGTAGACAAACTTCAAAAAATAAATGATGGCTAATTGAGCGTGCGGTTTTACCTTTGAATATTTGTATCATGTCCCTATTGTAATGATTCTCTTAACTTATTAAAAAATCTTCTTTTAATTTACCTTCAAACATCTCGTAAAATTCTACAAATTAAAACTAAAGATGTCTAAATACTCTTGCCTTTGACACTTTAACTTGTGCATAATTTCTTTAAATTCGACTTTTTCAAAAGGGTGGCAACCTTTGCCAAACATTTTTTAAACTTCAACCTTTTTATGCCTCTTTCTTCAGACATCCATATTGTGATAGAAATTTCAAATGAATAATTCCATAAATTTAAGTTGAATTTGATTTTTAAACAGGTGGCAGCACTCTTCCATGCGTGTAAAACTGATTCCATATACATAGTATCTATTTTCATACCATGTTTCAGTGCTGTACCACTCCAAATATGTATTTCCTGAGATACATATTGTATATGAAAATTTCGGTTTGTATGGGAGGTGCCTAGCCTCCTTGCCTAATCGAGATAAAGGCTATCCTTTTAATTAAGTTGGGGGTTTAATGAGCAGTTAAAGCGTGAAAGCGTAACAAGCTCGCTAGTGAAGATGAAGCTGATTGAAATTTTGATTTAATAAATGATGTTGAATCTTCCTTGTTTAAGATTAGAAAATTTTTTTATCTTGGTATCGAATCTTTATGAGAAAAATTAAAGTTTTTAAAAACACGCAGAATAACTATGGCACACTTTTTCACTGCATGAAATTAAAAAAAAAAACTGGCTTAAGTAAATTTTTTTTTTTATTAAAATACTACCAAAAATCCTACAGTTTCCTGCTGCTAAAATTACCAAGAACTGCATCCGCATATACATACACAAGTGTATGTACAATCTTATCTACAAAATCAATCACCTAAATCCCAGTTTGCAGACAAACTCATCAACAAATCAAGCGTTTCAAGTATTAAATGTATTTGTGTGCAAACACAGAGGCTTTAGATTAAAGTGCAAGTGTGCGCAAACTCACATACATACATATGTATGTATGTATGTACGTACACATATGCACTTCAAAATGTGCATATGATTCTACAAAAGTACACACTTACATACATATATATGTATATAGTATATGAGTGCAAATAAGAATTAGTGTGACTGAATTTGCTCAACAACTCCACAGCAAGTGAATTAATCAATTGAATGAGTGTATGCAGGCAAGACTTGAATAGATCTATGGGTACGTGCGTTTGTATTAGCTTTGCGGAAACCGAAAATTAGAAAACGGAAATTAATGCAACAACAAATGGCAGACGGTAGCAATCGCTAGCAGAAATCAATATGTATGTACAGTGAATAAAAAAAAAAAATAAAAATTTTTGGTACAGATATTTTTTAACAAAATGCGCATATATTTTTAACGCTTAATTTGCATAATTTCGCATAATTGTTAGATATATATTTATCGGAATACTTTTTTTATGTATACTACCGCATAGCTTAGGACCACGTTAACCGATTTCTATAATACTTTGTTTTTTTTTTTAAGGAAAAGCGGTACCTCAGAAGTGGTGCCATACTAATTTTGTCATAAAGAAATTAACGGTACTTTTAGATTTTTAAATATGAGAATTGATATTGGTTTTGTTTTTAACCGACTTTCAAAAAAGTAGGAGGTTAACAGTTCGTCGGAATATTTAATTTTATTTTTTTTAATGTATGTTACCGCATAACTTTGGACCACGTCAACCGATTTCGATAATTCTTTTTGCAACGGAAAGGTAGTGTCTGAGAGGTAATCCCATACTAATTTGGTTTAGCTCCGATCATTGAATCATGAAATATGTAGATTTATATATATATTTTTTTAAGTCGGTTTTTTTTTGCTAAAAATTACTTGTTTGCTTAAAAATTACTTGTTTTATTTGGATTTTAGGAAAATTTTTCGGTATTCAGTTTAAAGCACATTTAATTTTGGCATAATAAAGTGCATGTTTGAAGTTGATCAAAATTACCTATAGCTGATTTTTAATAGGGTTTTTTTCGATAGCCTTTCGCATTTTTTTTTAAATCTTAAAAAAATAATATTTTTTTTTTCTGATAAAAAGGGTGAACTTTTGATAAAAATTTGCCACTTGTCTAATACAAGAGCGACTAGTTTTTGAATCACTGTATATACACGCATACATACATACCTACATCCATACATAACGTGTGCAATTAAAAAACATGCCACAGAAATTTGCATGATTTGTCAAACATATAGAGACATTGTCTGCAAATGCTATGCTATGCTGCCTAGCTGGCAATGCGTTGGTTGGTGTATACTAGATGACATACATATTTTACTTGGTGACATAGAGTTATCAGCTTTATTCAAATATATATGGCTACAACACTTTTACATACATACATAAATGTAAATTATGCAAACGCTTACGGAATGTGACTTATGGCAAATGACACCTACGAGTACAAACACACATACATACATGTAAACATGCCTACGAATAGACTTTTACTAAATTATTTAGACGTTTGCTTGCTTGAAAATTGCTTGATTGTCAACTGCTGAGGCGGTAGCAGCTGTTACTTCCGTGCATAAATAGTTGCCTGCGTGTAGATATATATAGTACATGCAAACATGTGTATGTATGTTTGTGAGTGTTATGCTCTTGTAAGTAAATAGATATGTATGTATGCAAAATATTTACCCATCATCGTCGTACGAATTCCAAAAGCTTGTCGTTTCACATTGAAAGAAGTCATGTGTAACCACTAACATTTTTAGCAGAAAATCAAATTAAATTGTGGTATAACAAATATGTATGTGCGTATAGATGTTAGACAAACACTTGAGCTGCACTTGTAACATACATCCATAGACAAACAGTATGAATTTGCATGTTCTATATTTATGCGCATTTTAGCCAATTTTTGTTGGTTTTTAACTTTGGTGAGCTATCTATGTATGCCTCTTAGTTGCTTACACGCATTTGCCTCTGTCATAAATTGAAAACCAAACTTAGTTTATTGTCATTGAGAATTTAAATAAACCTTGGTACATAAACGAATGTCTTTAAGAAACCAAAAACTTTGCCATCGGTGCACAATAGGGGGGTCCAAAAATGCATGTGAAAAAGCAAAGTAGGAATTCTTACGCTGTCACCACTTAGGACCGTTCTATACGGAAAAAAAATTATACCCCTATTTTTTATTTTGAAATCAAAAAATATTTACAGGTCGCTCAAAGCGCCCAAAGACTTCCATGTATTTTATATGGGGAAAAAACAACCTTTCGTAGAAATGGTATAGAATAGTAAAAAAAAAAACAATATTTTTCTACCAGAAAACTCTGTTTATCTGTAGGAAATTCCCAATAATAATACCCAATTGCTTGTTTAACCATTTTTCATCGCAACTATAATTTATAGGTCCGCCCAAAACCCACAAAAACTCCGAAAATGCAATGGGGCCACCAATAAAAAATCGTTAGTATTTAAAAATGGTTAAATAAACAATTGGATATTATTATTGAAAGTCTCCTGAAGAGAACCAAAGTTTTCCGATCGAAAAATATTGATCTTCAAGAATTCTATACCATTTCTACGAAAAGTTGTATTTTTCCCATATAAAAATACATGGAAAACTTTGAGCGCTTTGAGCGACCTCTAAATATTTTTTGATTTCAAAATAAAACAATAGGGGTATAATATTTCTTTCGATATAGAACAATCCTAGAGGGTGAGAGCATTACAATTCCGGCTTTACTGTTTTTGGACCAGCCTAGTGTGCTCACATACATACATGCATACATACATATGTATATTTAAAACACCCGATGAGTTCATTTGCATCGGTTTTCAAAGACTGGCAATTTATTTGAACAAATTAAAGTTTGATTTGTGGTACATCTGCTATTGCAGTGATTGCGAACGAAACTTACATGTATACATATGTATATAGGAAATTTTCTTTTCTTGAATAATTCATAGCAATGGTTAGTTTTAGGTGCTCTAGTGACTGCCTCGCATCGATCCATAAATCTACATGTAGCCATAGAAGGTCATCAGCAACTCGTCAAGCGCGTTCTGTCTAGTCAGCTCCTCCACATTTGAGGAAATTTTCATATACTTTATACCACCTTTTCCGCTTATGTGTCACTTTAAATCTTAACGGCAGTTCTTACACCATTTGACATTAATTTGATATAAAGAAAAGAATATAGATAGAGGCATAGAGACTCACCACACCTTAACTCACCACACTTGAACCCCCACATCTTAACCCACTACACCTCCGCCAAAATCAGTACACCTGATCTTACGATACCTAAATTCACCATCCCTTGATCCGCTCGTTGTTTGATGTACTCAAATGTATCAAAACCCCCAACTGGCTATACATAAGTTTGCACGACATTCTTGTTTAAAAATTTATGAAATTTGCTAATTGCTTCTCAGCAGTGCATAAACCATCCTAATCAAATAACCCATATAAAGTCACACAAGAAACAAAAAAAGTATTTTTCTTTCTTTCAGCTCAAACTTTTCAAATAAAAATCCTTAAATTTTACATAATCTTTAAGGTAAAAAATTTTGAAAAATAACAAAAGAACATGTTACTCCATAAAACGATTGCAAAGCCTAAATGCATTCAAATTCTTAAGCCAATAATTAAAAAAATTATACTAAATAGTTTATCTTAGTCACCGTGAGAATTTCTAAAAGAATTATTATTTTTTTCATTTATTCTCTTCTGCACATTACTCGCAATCACCTACTTTGTAATTAATCACATCTATGCATGCGCTCTTGCCTTCTTTTCCACTCCATATACTAAATACTCAACTTTATTTTCCAATATTCATTTGTAATGATTAACAATTAAAAAATAAAATTTTTACACAAGAGCTAATTAAATCCTCAACGTAAAGTAGCAACTTATTATTATTTTTAGACAAAAGATGTTGATCGCATATACATATACAACACTAATTCCCTTACATATGCGTAAACCCCTTTTATTTGTGTGCTGATAAGAAAACGCATTGTCCTTTCAATTAAATTAACAATTAAAAATTAATTAAAGCACACAATTGGGGCAGCAAAAGAGACAACAAAACACGTACTCAAGCAAATGATAACACATACAGAAATATTCGTGTATGTCCATGAATATACATACACACATACATATGTTTACCATCCACAATGCCACCTAAAAAAGTAGAAAGAAATTAATTTCTTTTTAGCTTACATGTAAATAGAAATTGTACCACAAAGCCTTTTCAAACAACAACACAGCAAAAATTAATATAATGGAAGGTGAAAAATGTTGAAAAAGGAATAAATGCGGTTAAGTAAAAGCCAGACGAAAAGTGTAGAACAATTAAATGATAAAACTTTAATTAAGTTTCTGACGAAAAGGCTCTCAAAACTAAATGTGTGCGCAACGAACCTCAACACCACATATACATAGGTACGTTTATAACTATGTACCCTGTAGGGAAAATCTCTAGTTTTTAAATGGTTCGCCTCTAGAGTACATTTCAAACAGCTTCTGGTGTTCGATCTGGTGTTCCTCCCTTAATTTTTTTGAGTAGTTTTTTATCTGCCTACATTGGAAGGTAAGGCCACGCCAACATTTTTATTCTTTACCATCCATAATTTTTTTTGCACCCCTCTTACAACTCATGAACACTCATATCTTTCACGCCAACGTAGACCCATGTCTAGTCTCTCGTTGACACCTGGGGGTCCACCTGGACCACTTTGGGAATCACCCGTTTTTTAATTCCAGTTCGATTTGTATCCTTTTTTCTGTAGTTCTGAACTAGTATTTGCCTGTGCAGGGGCTGATTACTTTTATTTGTTATGTTCCAGAAGGTTCCGTGCTCGAATGACGTCACACGCAACATTTTTAAGTGTTAATAACAATTTTAATTTTGTGTTTCAAAACTGTGAAAAAGCATCGGTGAAGTGCAGAACGCAAGCCTAGTAGAACGAAAAAAAACTGTTTGGTGCCCCGCTGCATCGCTTTTTCGATAGTTCCGAACCAGTTTTAAATATGTCACTTAGATATAGATTTCTAATGAAAAGTTTTCTGAGACAATTTTGCACTTTCCAAATTTGCGTATCACTAAATGGAAACGGTTAGAAAAGAAATATGTACACATATATTTCAGTACTTCCATCTTTTAAAAAACGCTGAATATTAAATTGTTCTGGCTTGTTGAAAAAGTGGTTTGTGAAAGTTGCACATTTCGCTGTTTTTGGTCTAGTGGGGATCTAGTTACTTTCGGTCTGGTTCAATTTTGGCGCTAAAGAACTAATACTGAACCACGAATTTTAATCACTAGTTCGCCTTTTTCCTGCAGGGTACACATATCTACTAACTGTTAATATAAGTTTGCACTGTAAATTACTTACATATAAACAGAAGTGCTTTAGTGCAAGCATATTAGTGTACGAGTATACCTTCTGTCAGCTCACAATAGGAAAGTCCAGTGCTGACAGATACCACCGGTAAGCACTTTTGTTCTTGTTATTATAAATAAAAATAGGTGAGCACATGTATTTAGGTAAGTAAATATATTATGGACATAATGTTGTCCTTTGTGTGTACTTGCTTGAGTCACAAAACAGGACATTTAAATGCCATAGGCAACTTGAGCACTGAAACAATTGCACACCCATTTACATACACACTTTTTTAACTAACATTAAATTTCACATTAAGCTTCTTGTGGTGGTGCGCATTCTTTATAATAATATGGCTATTTAAGCGTTGTTATTTTGGTGTGACAGTTAACTGCGTATAGTGTTTATTTCCTCACAAATTATTGAGGTCACTCATACGACACGGCGCTCCTTTGTGTTTAATTCATGTTAATGGTAAATAAATTTTAACAAGCTCAATCTAAGCACACGTTATTTAGAAAAAGTTAATTGGGTAACTACATGGAAATAACTTAGAGATGTTTTGACTAACATGCCACGTAAAATGCAAATCGTGCCCTCTAAGAGACTATACAAATTCTTAAAACTCCGTTTAGGAAGACTACGTTTATTACCCACGCATTGTCAAATTTTTATCACATAAAAAATTAAAAAAATTTCAATAAAATGTTGGTCACATTAGCACAGGATACATATGAGTATATAAAAATTATAGAGTCTAAGAAATTTGAACTTGTTTTTAATATTTTGTTGTAGCAGTACAGTACGCAGGATTTTATGGAAATTGCCTTTTTTTCTGCTAAAGAGATAGAGTATATTCGATTAAGAATGTCCTCGATTTAGCTTTCCCTGATTCCATATATACACATTTGATGTTGCCTTTTTTAAGATGTTTGCCTTTTTTTGCCTATTGTACTTTTAAAAATGTGATTATCATTCCTGATAATAAAAAATTGTCAAACGTTCCGTATTTAAATTGGGCGCCACTTGTATCAACTCATGTCGAGCGCACGTTTAGTACATCCAAGGCTGTGTTAAAGCCGGTTCTGTTACAAAAGACTCAAGTTGATAATGAAGAAAATCGATGGATAAAAAAAAAGTTATAAGTGGTCATAAGAAAATGTGCAAAGATTTTTTGTACGAAAAAGTGGCAGGAAAGAATTTTACTCATACGCCATGTGTACCTGAATAAAAAATTAACTCGATTTTCGGAAACAGCAAGCAATTCTATTTAGGAATTGGATATGTAGTGGCGTCCGTTGAACATTTTTTTTCTGTGAAGCAATGTTATTTTTCAGTTTATGTCTTTTCTTAGTGCCTTCTTTTGCCCGTTTTGATATTTTATTTTGCTTTTTTCAGCCTATTTGCTTATTTCATTTTGGCTTTTTTTTATAAGTTTTTAGGACCTAAAAATCCGTTCCGTGGTTATAAGTATCAATAATATATAAGTCCAATCAATCCAAATTTCGCTGGTAACTTTAAAGTCACGGCCATTTCAATCTGTTTTGACCCACCCTCTAGTTATTCTGCTACAAAATACAAGTTTTTTTTTAATGAATTGTGTTCTTCTTGAGGTACGTCTTTCGTTATTCCAATTTGAAAATTATTTGCAGAACACATTTTTATGATCAAGGAATTAATCATGGCGGAGTCGTCTTTTTTAGCTTACAAACAAATAAGGTGCACACTAATCTGGATGAATTTCTGAGCAGAAAAAAAAAGAACAAAAAATGTCAAAACAATTTTTTAAAATTAAATAACATACCTAAAAAAAATTTAAACAACAGAATTAAAAAAATAAATTAAGATTTTATAGACGAAATGAAATAAACAATAAAATCTGAAAATTGAAATAAAATTAAATTAACAAAAAAAAACAAGCAAAAAAATCATTTGGGAAAACATAAAGAGAATATATTCCTCAAAATTAAATGAAATCAAAAAATATTCCTTTTAAATGATTACCTATGAATTAGAAAAAATTAATAAAAAATAAATAAATTTATAAAAAAACGAAAACTTCAAAAAACCAGTTTCTAAAACTATGTACTTTTCTTTCTAAGAAAATGAAATCTAAAAAATAAAAGAAAATTAAATTAAAAACGAAAACTAATGTAATTAAAAAATCTGCGAGTGACAAAAGCTAAATGATATACGAGCGCTTTCTCTTCAAATAGCTTTTCTCAACGAATGGTGAATGAGAGAGCATTGCTAGAATAACAAAAGTCTTTCGCGCTATATTCGGACTGTTTTTCATTTGTAATTACTTTTTACTACCCAAAATTGTCTTGTAAATTTGCTAAAAATCTATTCGACCTCTAGTAGGTCACCGATTTTTTGCAGAAATCACTGGGATTTCTGGACTCTATAAAACCATAATTGAAACACGTTTATTAAGATATACGTGATTAAGTAAAACCACTTTCTTTTTAGGCCGAATAGAAAAAAAATTAACAGGATTTTCGGAACCAACGAACAATTCATCATAGGAATTGGAAAGGAGCATCCGGTGAATGAAAAAAAAAACAAAAACAAATTTTTGATCTAGTGTATTTAATCCCCTTTCACCTTACTGGAAGACATATGTAGGGCATTACGCTTACTAAAATTTTAAATACTTAAATCTTGATACCAATCAATATTACAGGTAAATTTCAGACGACTCCACGTCCAACATCAAAGACAGCTTTAGCTCGATATTATTTTGTAATACTCAGCATGCAGACAATTTAGCTAGACAGCAAAACAACCACCCAACTGACTAGTTAAAGAGGCGACAAAAGGTCCATACGCAATTAAGTGAATCAGATAGTATGCCAAGCTATTGAATAGGCAACTAAATGCTGACCACTGTTGTGCTACATATGCATATGTCTATATTCGCGTGAACAATTCGAGCTGCGACTGTCACATATAGCAAAACTACCTGCTGTGGCATTCAACCGCAAAATGTCAGTGACAGCAGACATAGAACGTGTGGCCACTTACATACATAAAAAACAAAACGAAAAAATATTTACATATGTACGCAGATTGCAATGATTGCAACAGCAGCAATAGCGAGCCTAAAATGCATAGAAACAGCGCAACGTGAACAATGTCCATAGTAGCTGCAACAAATTGTCGGTAGCTGTACTTACATGTACATATGTATATCTACGCAAGCAGTATATGGAAAACAAGCAAAACGTACGAAGCTGGTAATTTAATTGCAAGTTTGCTAGCTGTGGTACTGGTTGCTAGTTGTTGGCTGCTGTCGCAAAGCCATGTCGTTGTAGTGCGCGCTACGCGTGTTGAGTGGCAATTTTGTGGCTGGTTGTGAATTTCGAAAATTCCTCACGCCTTCGCCACAAATGTCCTACTCTGCAGTGGACACATCACGCAACGTGTGTGGCTAGTGTGAACACTTAGACACTAGTGCCGTGTGCGGGTGATTGTGATTGTAAGTGCGTGAGTTGGCATGTAATTTTATTGGTGATTGTTCAAATGAAGAAGGCGCGTAATATTTAAATTAACACTGATTTAGACGTAGGCCTAAAATAATCAAATGCTTTCTGTTACAATATGTAATCGTGCTGTGGATGTTTTGCATTCGGCAATGAAAGCCTCAACTTGTGAAATGAATCGCTGGTTTAAAACTCCTGCCTCCCGCTTTATTTTCCAGCACTTAGTCCATGGTCTTATCGCCATTATCTTCAAAATTCAGATTCAGATTCTGACTCTGTACCAATTTTGGAGCCATCAGTAAAGTAAAACCTGGACACAATATTGCTTACACAGAAAGCATTTTATCGCGAACTAGTCATGGTTTTAAATTCACTAAAGCTAAACCAGTTTGATAATAGTAGATTTTTTTACAGCAAGCTTGCATGCTTGTTATGTCAGCGGGTGATTACAACAACGTTTGCGTAACACCATAGGCCACAAAATCTGATTATGATAAAATCAGCGTTACGTGAAGTGATTGGAAATTTCAAAAATGTGTTTATAAACCATACATATTTACGTATGTATGTATTTAAAAATATTGACATGAAAATACGTGTCAATTATTAAATGTTAAGTAGGGTAAATTGTTATTCTAAATTTCTCTAATTTCATTGAAAAAAAAAAAATTTCCCTGAGCGTAAAATATTCATAATAGCGAAAATTGAGATGACTGCGATTAAAAACCGATTGCTTCATCCATTGCCGACGGCTGATTCAGCTCTTTTTAAGTATCCGAAACATTTTCGCAAAACGGGCTGTTTGCCCATAGAAACAAGAAAATTGTGTCTATGAAAGGCAGAGAATTCCATTTTGATTTCATGGAAAGGATAGTCCTAATAAAAACAAGTAATTTTTAGAAAAAAAAAACCGACTTCAACTCTCATATAAAAAAAAATATATATATATATCTCATGATCCACTGATCGGATCTTAACCAGATTAGTATGGGACCACCTCTGAGACACTACCTTTCCGATGCAAATTATCGAAATCGGTTGACGCTGTCCAAAGTTATGCGGTAACATACATAAAAAAAAAAAAAAAAAAAAGATTCCGACGAACTGATAACCTCCTCCTGTTTTGGAAGTCGGTTAATAAAAAGGCCTCGTTTTTGATGAAAATCCAAAGAGATATTTTCTATATCTATAAATAAAATTCTTCTGTATTAAGTAAACGGTTTAGATTTATAATTGGACTCACTAGGTGGTGCTCAAATTTGAATTCTAGATGGCGCTGCAGCCGATTTGTTGGCATAACCCGTATTTATAGTCCGATTTTATTCATATTTGAAATATGTTTTGGCCCTATAAATAGAAATACTCTGGGAAAAAACTACCGCTAGGTGGCGCTGGAGTCGAGTTATAACTAAAAGGATTATTTATGCGCCGATTTAACTCATATTTGGAATACGTATTGGTAACAATAACAGCAAAACGTTTGCCGAAAATCGCTCGGTGGCACTGGGTTCGAGTTGTGACTACGGTGACCAGATTTCTGCGAACAAAAATTGCGACATTTCTAAAGCATCGAAACTTTACATATCATTTTGTTTGCAGAATAAAAAGACATAACATCTTTTGAAACAGTTTTATTAAAAACAAGAGAAAAAATAAGCAAAAAAAAATTTAACGTCATCACTGTCCAATTTCGACATGCATCTCCTTTAGGCTTAGCATCCATTTAGTCATACTTCAGTTACCTTAAATACCTCAACGGCTACTTCAAGTCACCATTTAAGGCAAGTTATTTTGTGGCAGTAAAATAATGCACACATAAGTGTAGTAAACAAAGGCAAAACTATTGCCACACAATTGTTACCACAGTCAACATTTACGCTTATCTTCAACTTCATCGCTCCACTCAAGACTCAACTCGAGCAACTTCAAACTCAACAGCAACGATGCACTTAGAACTTCTCAAAGTTTCTACTTCAACATCTTGAACAGATCGCTGTGCCAACAGCTGCAACTCTTGGCTGGCTGGTGTGTTGTGCTTGCAGCATGCTCATAAGTGGCATGCCACAGAGTGAAAAGTGGCCTTGCAAGAAGAACAAAGCAGGTTAGACGGTGTGCAGACAATGAGAAGGAAAGTGCCATATTCGTATAGAAACAAAGTTGAGCAAGCTGACGCAATGACTGGCTGATTGCTTCACTAAATTGACGTGGTGCCCTTGGCATGTGGCACCTTTGCACAGTTTCGCGGTATTGATGGTTACGCTTTTTGCTTTAGTTTTTTTCGCTCTTTTTACGTGCTTTTGTTGCCTCAAGGTAATAGCAAAAATTTGTTAATTGAAAATTGGCGCCATTCGCACAAACAAACTCTACGCCAATTTACATACACACATACACAACCCCACCAAAGGGGTGCGCGCACCCACCCCTTTAAGCAGCAAATTGACAGTTGACATTTTTGTAGCGACGCAGTTGGCGATGGCGGTAGTAGCGCGCTGGCATGTTGCAGCAAATTGACAGCAACCGTACAAAAGTGTAACAAATTGCTGCCACCGGAGCACGAGCACGCTCGCTGCATGCCACACACTATCACTTAGCGCTGAACGAAAATGGCTGAACGAAATTCGTTAGAGCTGCATTTGAGGCGTTGTTGCTGCTTTTATTTTATTTTATTTTTTTCATTGCACTGCGTTGGAAATCTAGAGCGCACTAAAATTTGGTAACAAAAAAAAAACCTAAAGTGTTGCAAATTCAATGCTGCGGGCGTTTTTCGATTCGCAGATTATCTGTGCTGACAACATAATGGAAAGCAATTTGACTTGATTGCACAACCAACAACAATCACTTAAGCCATAATAAATAAATGTAATAAAAGAGCAGTTAAATTGTGGCTCTGTGTGGTGGCGCAGCAACAACTTGGAGGCTTGCGTACTAACCGTGCAAGGCAGCGCATTTTATTGATTGGCTGCTTGATTGATCGATTGATTGGCGCACGTACGTACGGTTTCGGACGTTTAGCACATGCACGTCAGTAGGCTGCTAGAACTGTGCTTACCACGAAAATTCCCTGTTAATTGTCAGTTTTTGGTAGCGAGGCTATGGTGGAGGCTGAGTGATGAAAATTTCATGTCGTGGTGTGTAGATGATTTCAAGGTTGCAATTTGCTGTATATAGTAATTAATGAGGTTTAGATAAAATGACAAACTAGAATACAAATTTTGTACATTCTTTTTTGAAAAATCCTGATTGCATGTTATTCCAAAAACAATAATGTCTAAAATTAGCACATTTTTGCGCCACTTGGTTGCCCTTCTCGTGGCATTTTAATCCACGATACCAACCTGCCAACTTACGCATTGCCTGTACAGTTAAGACGAACCATATGGTGGCACTAGAAATGTCCGTTAGCCGCCGCGAAGGTACTTGAAATGAAATAGAATTTTTTCGCTGCCATATTTTGTTGTATGGAAGTCATATACTAGAAGTTAACGGCCAGTAGCTGGTAATTGTTGCTACATTCCTAAAATGGGGTATGTTGCTGCTATTTTTATGTAACAAATATTAGATTTTCGCCCAGCGGTTGAAATTCAGCCACTAAAATTAAGGGCAGTTGTGGTCAGTTAAGGTGCGTTGAGTTGAGTTTAGTTTAGGTGAAACTGAAATTGAAGTGAAGTGGTTTCATATGCGGTGACTTTATATAAATGATGGTGAGTTAGGGTGAGTTGAGATGAGGTGTGATGAGTTGAGTTGAGATAAAGTGAGTTGAGGGAAATAACATTAGCTGGGGGGAGTTGGGTGAAAGTGAGGTGAATTGAGTTGAGATGAAATAAGTGAGCTGGAGAGAGAGGTGAGTTAAGATGAGTTGAGGTGAAATGAGCGGAGTTGATGTCAGTTTAGTTTAGGTGATACGTGGGGAGTTAAGGTGATTTGAAGTGAGCTGTTGTGAGTTGAGGTTAAATGTGTTGAACAACATAACATAACAAAACACAACAAAACATAACTTAACATAACAAAAAAACCAAATCTAACATAACGTAACATAATAAAACAAACAAGTAAGAAAGTCTAAGTTCGGGCGGAGCCGAACATTAAATACCCGGCGCAAGTATTAAATATATGTTTTTTCACCCTTCCGAAACCTTTCGCTAGATGGTAAGCCGAGGTGTATCAATTTTGAGTAAATTAGCGTCCTTCAATTTCGAAATACTGAAGTTTCAAGCATTTCTTAAATTTACCGTTATATGAGAATCGGCCGTTATTTTAGTCCGATTTCAATAATTTTCAACGTTTTGCTTACACGTGGCAAGTACAATAACCATACCGAGTTTGGTACAAATTGGTAGAACGGTTACCGATATACTTACATGTGATCATAAGTGGGCGGTGCCACGCCCATTTTCCAAAATTTTACCATAAACGTATTTCTTGGTAAAGAATTG